>NC_031497.1:10370267-10430708 GCF_000237925.1 Schistosoma mansoni
TTCTTAATCAGGTATTAAGAGGCAAAGAATGCATGGGCCTGATGTTGTTTACTCATATACTGAACCTTTTCGTTATTTGTCTTTTGACCAGCAATCAGATCTATGTGTCATCAACACACTTCAGGTGATACTGACAGCCGATCACCCTTTCACCTCTTGTCTTCAGTGTAGTTCCTATCTCTCTCTAGAGTCCCATAATAGGACGAAACGGCCGTCCAGTGTTTCCAGGTTTTCCATGGTGGTCTAGCTTCAATTGACTCATGCTTTCTACTATGAAAAATACTAAATCTCTACAAAACCCCTTCTGATAATACATTTTAGATAAAAGAATTTTGTAGACATCAGTTTAACGCAAATTTAGGTTTACTGTCAAACTGATCTTAAATTTTATATCGGAATAGGTATTAATCGATTGACTTATTAGTTTGTTTTTTTAAATAAAAGAGCTAAATGTTTAACGACTCATGCTTAATAGTTTTTATATTTACTCAAAAACATTTGGAAATCAATAATATTTTTAAAGAATGTTAGCGATTCAAATAAACAAAATTTCGTGGATTGGTTGATGTTGGACATTACCACCCTTGGATGCCGGCTCAGTCGTTAAGCGCTCGCGTGTAAGACTGATAGGTCCTGGGTTCTAATCTCGCTAGGTGGGATCGTGGATGCACACTGCTGAGGAGTCCCACAATCAGACGAAACGGTCGTCCAGGTTTTCCATGTTGATCTACCTTCAATTGACTCATGATTTCAACTATATAAAATTTCACTGTTGAATTCCATAAACATATACAAATTCTTCTTGGATTAATCATATTATTATTGTTACGAATTAGTAAGTTTATCTTAATAAAATTCCAGCAAGTTTAAGTGTTTGTGCCATAGTGAAAGTTTCTCGATTCAAAAAAAAGAATTTAATTTTTCTTATGTAAAGGTCATTGATTGTAAGAAGTTATACTCAAATCAATTAAATTAAGGTCAGTAATGAATAAAAAGTACTTTTCTAATTCTAACTAGTTAATAATTCACTATGTTCTTAAGTTGAACTATTTTCTCATATTTTATATCGTCTTAACCTTTTTATGTAATTAATATTGATATCTTCATCTTAATATACATTCATTGAATCTATGGGAGAATTAATTTGTTGTCCTCAAAATCGAAATATAATTGAAAAGGTCACCATTTGAATTCACATTTGAGCAATGGACATATGTGATCTACACAAATATAGCATACATACACAAATATGTACTCTGTGTATGTGTGTGAGAGAGGGAAAGAATGACAGAGGGAATCTCATAGCTAATTAAATTAAAATGATAAAATAAAAATGAAAAACATTTTAATTTTGAGTATGACATTTTCAAAAGGTGAGTGACACCTACTTTCCGAATTATAAAAAGGGAACGATTGAAATGACTCATTGTATACAAGTATGAATAATTTTATTTGAGATCTATTTGAAATGAATCGATTAATTTAATAACAAACTACATATTAGCACCTTTTTTATTTGCTGATGAGGTGGGTAAAAATAGTTTTCTTATAATTGGTAAGATTTAGGTGAATAAATACAAAATACTGAATATTTATTGGGTTATTTATTTAAGTGATAATGAATGAGTTGTAGAATTGTAATTATGCAATGTTGCCATGTTAGTTAATAACTTGAGTTTAATTATTAAAAGAGAATACTCTATTATTAATGTTTGAGAAATTTGTACTTGTATAGTACTTATACTAATGAATGATTTTTACATACAGTATCTAAGACTACTGAGGTAGTCAGAATCAGGTTTTACTCATTAACAAAAGGAACTAAGAATGAACGTACCAACATATTAAACAATTGATCCAGTTACAACGGGTGAATTGAATATCAACGTAATTGTTTACATTGACTAATTTTTATCACTGGGATGAAACAGATATCTAACCATATCATTTCATCTTAATCTCAGATCATCATTGGTAATTACTTAAATGGTAATAATTGATTTACATTGTTACCATTAACGGTATATACATAATCAAAGCCCAATAGTATACCAAACGAGATATCACTAAATACATTTAAATGCTTCTATCAATTTTATAATCGGAACACATATTCAGTTGATATCATAACAACTTATTATCAACTTTTAAAATCATATATACATGATTACAGATATTTGAATACTTTGTAGACAATTACACACATACGGAAGGAAAACAAACAGATATATTCTATAGTTGAATTCATTAATCAATTAAAGCTAGACCACCATGGAAAATCTGGAGGCCATTTCGTTCTAGTATGGGACACCTCATCATTACGCGTCCACAACCCCGCCCACAAGGTTCGAACCCAGCACTTATCGGTCTCGCGCGCGAACGCCGTCCAGTGCCTCCAGGTATTCCATGGTGATATAACTCTAATTGACTCATGAATTCAGCTATCAAATTACTAAAAAATCTCCACGAAACCCTTTTCTGATAACAATCATCAACTTATGCTCACTAGTGACTGGCTTCAAGAGGTATTTATTGGAGTTCTAGTGAGAAGCGGTGACCGGTGTAGTTCAAACAGGTCTGTTGTCAGATAGTAACTCACTGAAGACAATGGTGGACGTTGGCACAATTTCATGGATTGTTTGAAGTTAGAAATCTACACCGTTGGATTCCAGCTCAGTGGTCTAGAGGTCGGGCGTTCGCGCGCGAGACCGACAGGTGCTGGGTTCGAATCCTGCGGGCGGAGTTGTGGATGCGTAATTCTGAGGAGTCACATACTAGGACGAGACGACCGTCCAGTGCTTTCAGGTTTTCCATGGTGACCTAGCGTTAAATGACTGATGGATTCACAAAACCCCCTTCATTAAAATAATTTATTCATTACTAGAATATTTAAATTCATGATAATTAGTGATTGGTAAATGTTTGGTAAATCTATCATTTACAATGAACTGTTTCTACTACTATTTATTTATACTTGTAAATATACATATTATTATGATAAAAATGATTCAATTAACAGTTCGCTTAAAAGCAGGGATCAGATATGAATAATTGAATGATGATAATCATTAATTTATGTGTATTTCCTTCAAATATTAATAAAAATGTATAATTCTAGGTAAGTATCTAATAGAAAATTGAACTTGTTAAATGAATAATGTCAACAGACTATGTTGAACTCTTTAAATAATGAACAGTATTATCATTTGACGAATTATCAAAACAAGATCACATTTATATTTGTCACAATTTGAGGGAATATACAAATGTGAATCATCTATATTACTAATCTGTAAGGTACACACATACTAAATAAAAGAAACAACTAATAATTATTTAAATTATATGGATCTAAAATTTATCAGCAATGCATCAGAACAAATGAGTCAAGTCAGAATACAATTAAAAATGAAGACTGTACTACTTTAAGCCAATGGTGTTAGTATTATCCTTAGCCATGAGTCTGGAGGTCAACAATATCTCAAACTTACGTGATTAGTTATATGCTAATACAGTGATCATATACGTACAGGCATGTTGATTAATTTGAGGAGTCGCACAATAGGATGAAACGGCCGTCCAGTGCTTCCAGGTTTTCTTTGGTGGTCTAGCTTCAATTGACTCATGATTTCAACTATATAAAGAAATATTACTAAAAATCTCCACAAAAAACCCCTTAATCTAAATTAATTGAATTTTTAAATATTTATTTATTTTGATGATACAAAATAAAGGATAATTTCGGAATATGAAGTATTCTGTAGAAACATGAAATCCTTAAAATATAAACTTATCATCATCACTTCAAAGCTACAGAGAAATTCTCGTCCAAATGTTTTAATAACTGGATTGCTGTTTACAACTTTTTCAAAACTATTGGATTAACGAATACAGAGAACAGTAATTTGTACGATATGAGCGTGACAGAAATATGCCCTAACTCTGACTTTGAGTTAACTATTTTCCTGAACTTATTACTCATCACCTATTAAAGTGTATTAATTAAATCTATTCTTTGGGATATTATAGTTAACTTCATCACTAATACGAAATAAGCGATATGTAGTTTAACAGTAAATGAACCCGATTAATAGATTTAGCTCAGAGTTAGTAATAAGCATTACGGGTTAACTTTAGTTCATACATTTTTTTCGTAACTGACTGGCTTCAATGTGATATTACATCATGCATGTCTGGCATTTTGCTGTAAACAATGAAAATGGTCGTCTCCGTTTGTAAAAGGTTAATATCTGGTACTAGCAATTACGTAATTAGTTTGATACATCACAATACATATAATCTTATTGATTTATTGAAGTAGTAATATTATATAACTTGTATAGGTCATGAGTACTTTGAATAATCATCACAAATAATCGCGGTATCATATAGTAAATATGTATGATATGAATTGGGAGCATACAACCGAAACTGATGTTAGTTTAGGCCTTAGTAACTAGATGAATCAAAATATTATTTTTTCAAAAGGTACCAACAACTTTGTTCCTATTTTAAAACACTGCTATTTTGAATAAAAGGTACAAAAGCAAGACAAAACTAGGTACAGATACTTAAGAATTTTTCATTCCAGTCTATGCTTGATTTCATTGCAAATCATTTCGATCTCTTGTTCTGAACTCTAGTCACTGATGACAACACATTTCTTGAGCTAGTCTTGCAAATATTGATCAACACCTTGTTTCAGTTGCATAAAAAGTTCGATAAACGATTAATAACTGCATTTGAATTGAACTCTGATCATTACATAACAGCATATGGGACACGGGAAATAGATGTCAATAACTTGTGCTTAGCTGGGGAATCCAGATAAATTTATAACTATTAGGAATACATTATCATATACGTACATCAACATTGAATTCCACATATATCTGGCTATGTCTTAAATAAAACGAATAAGGTATTTTGGATTTTTCCTCTAGCGCTTACCAAAAATATACCATTTAGAAAACAAACATCAAAATACTGACAGCTTGTTATCTAAATATTTACACTTGATCGATTATGTACGATCAATCTGTTTCAATGGGACAATACAAAACAAAGAAAATGAACTCATCATTTGAATCATGAACAACTTTTGTTTATTTATTCAATAAAGAAATAGAAAAGAAATCAAAATATAAAAAAATTGTCGGGATGATTAACTACAAATTAAATCAATTCTCTATTTGGTTTTTCTTAAAAAGTAGTATACAACCTATTAATATCAATTTTTTGGTTACAACATAATTCTACAAACACTGATAAACTATTTTCAAAGGTGTGGTCTATTTCATTTTGTCCATATTTCTTTTATGTACACTTGGGACATCATATGCAGATTAATAAGTAATCAATTTACAAAAAAAACAAAAATACAATTACATGTAAATACTGCATATGATAAAGTAAATCTGCTAACAATCTAAATGATCACGTTTCAGCTACTGTCATAATTATATAGTAATAGTTAATCTAAACATCAGATCACAGGTAAGACAAAGTAGTATGTACACACTTGGTGTAAAATAATAAGTATTCTAGAGATTAGTTTACACATTTATTTGATAACGCATGTGATGGACGTATTGAATGTCGAAGTTTTTTGGCCCATGTAAAATGATGAACATTACTATTATTATGGCTATTATTTGTTGTGGTATAAATACTAGAATTCGATTGATATCCAGAGGAACCATGAATCTCATTAAATGAGCATTTAGATCTTCTACAAGGATCAGTGTTATCATTTGTGAAACTACTAGTGTTTATCTCTTTCAGTCTCTCTGTGGTGAGAGATGGTAATATTGCTGGGCTAGTGATACACTTTTTTTTGTTTATTGTAAAAGGTGTGTTCGCATTGAGTGAACGACGTCCCGAACTTGTTGTAACTTTTGAAACAGCACGTCTTAATAAAGAAAATGGTTTTAAACTTAATCGACCTTTAAGAGCACTTTTGGAATTCACAAGTGTAGTCGATTTATTATTAGGAGTTTGCGAAATAAGACGTTCTTCGTTCTCTTGGCTTTTATCATAACTTTTCGGAGTTTGTAAAGAATAACAGTTTAAATGAGTCTTTGGAAGAAGTCGATCATCACTAGATGTATTGACTGATTGCGTTTCTTCACTATAACATATAGAAGATGGCATAGACGCAATGTTACCTTCGTCATGTGCTGTAGAGAAATCGTTGACGGTCCTAAAGTCAGATTTATTGAGTGGTATTGATGTATTTGTGTTGATAAGGTTATCTGAATGACAACATTGACAAACATACGATTCAGCAGTAGCTATAGGATGACTATGTTCCGAGAAGCAGCTGCAAATACACCTGGCAGAAACTGCAATTCCAAAAGGTAGTGCATTGATATTTTCTATGAGAGTAGTAGGTACTCTTCTTCCTCTTTTGTCAATATGTCTTAGTATAGCCTTGTTTTCAGTTGTTTCTTCCGAACAATTTTTTGCTGGTGTATTGGAATAGTCATCTGAGTCGGTTGTTTTGGGTTTCGGTTTCTGTTTGTCCTCATTACATAAGTCCTCATTTATTTTTAAAGCTCTTTCTTCATATGGAGACGAATTGTTTGTCTGAGAAGATAAACATGAGCAACCTGAAGTCGACCAGTTGGACGAGGATGTATTTGATGGGGTAGTGTTTTTAGGCATGCTCTTAACACAATTCAAGTTGGACGATCCAAGTGTGTCAGTGTATTCAACAGAAGCAAATGAATTATTGAAACCAATACCTGATGACTGTGTCGTTACGTTCAGTGGTTGACGTTTAAGATTTTCAAGCTTCCCATCAATTGAATAACTGAAAATCAAAGAAACGAAATAAATTTATTATACTATTATATTATATTATTATATTCTGTATTTCAAAGCAGTAGTATTAGTATTAACAGTTATTATTACCTTTCATGTACTATTTTCTTTTTGATGTTGTCTATATATTCATTGGAACAATTTTGATCATTGTTGAATTGTGGTAGAGAACGAACTCGAGCAATTTTGTTCAGTAGACTATGTGGAAGATTGTATGTATCATCAACAGAAACAATGAAGAGTTCTGACGATAATGAATGTGAACGTTTGGAAGTTTTAACATATTTTCGGCGTCGATCATGAACAACCGTTTTATGTACAGTATGATCTGGAGTTGTTAATTTATCTTGAACGGCAGCGCTGATTAATGTCTGTTTATAAAGAAGAACAAATAATTCATAAGTAGAACGTCATATCTCATTGAGAATTACTGGAAACAGATTAATATTTATTTTCAGTCAAATTCACGAATCGATCCAAACTAGACCACCATTGAAAACGGCCTCCTCGTCTTAGTACGGGGTTACTCAGAAGTGCACATCCACGATCCCTCACCGAATGTACCCGAATTCAGGATCTTCGTTCTCGAGTTGGAACATTTAAACCTCTAGGCCACTAAGTTGATATCCAACGGTGTCAATGTCTAACTTCAATTGATTCATGATCTTGCGCAACCCTTCATCCATTTTTTAAGGTGGATAACTGTGACTACCCGGCACGGATTGCACTCCACTGGTTACAGCTTCTCCTTAGAACTTCAAGAAATCCATCTTGAAGATAATCCTTTGTGAGAACATGATAATTATCAGTACTGGGAGTTGTGGTATTTTCACAGTCGAATTCACGAATCGACCAAAGATAGACTATCATTGGAAACTACTGAGAAGTCCCATACTATGACGAGACGGCCGCCCAGTGCTTCAAGGTTTTCATTTGTGGTCTAGCTTGGATCGACTCGTGAATTTGACTGTGAAAATACCTGATTTATTCACCAGATCTGTGTTATTTTTGATGTACATATACATTTATTTGCATAGCACCTCTGCTCAACTTTGTTTCCAGTTACTGGTCTGTGATAAAAATTTAAATTGGATGAGATGTTAATACTTATTTGGAAAAAGAGATCAGTAACTTTACAAACTGATAAACTACATCAACGGTACGCTTTACAAGATATAATTTTGAACGAAATTAAAGTAGATTATCGAGTTAATGGGTTTTGTGGAGGTTTGTCAAGTTGTAAGTTTTTTTTGACGATATTCAAAATGACCCACTACTTTTGAAATTATTTGTCATAGATCATGAAATAACAAAGTGGCATGCAAATTAACTGTCACCATTCAATTCTAACTCACCGGAGGATTGATAGTATTGGAATCGGACGAATGATGGAAACTTTTGTTCAGAGCAGTAACATAACTAGTCACCACAGGATATAGAACTGAATTAGATAAGGTGGGTTTAGGTTCAGTTGTTATATCTTGCTTAATTGGTGTTACACTCATTGTAGTGAGAGGATCTGGATGTAAGTATTCGTCAATAACTTGTTTTATTGGACATTCTGCAATCAATTTCTCACACTTGAAAGATTCTTCATAGCAGAGTTTACCATGACGTGGGAGAGTATGTTGCATCCGTCTTCCTATAATTGTTGACTCAGGGACTTCTATGAAAATGTCGTTCTTACGTTCAAGACAATTATCTGGGATTTTTGTAGTGGTATTAGGTGTAACCGGTGTGGAGAAACCATGAAATTTTATTGCATTAAGCTTTGATCGTCTAGGTGAGGTACCACTTCCTATAGTCCAGTTAGAAGAACTAAGTTTAAGTGGATTCCATGTTCTTCGTCGCTTGAGAAGCTGGTTTTGTATTATTTTTCTATCAACTGAAATAACAGGTTGATTTTTATTCGGTTGCTGATTTGACAACAATATATCTTTTATACGATTCATTTGTTGAGTGATATCCTTTAACTATAAATAATAAAACCAGAACTCATTTTTATTTTGAAATCAATAAATAAATTTAAAAACAACCATAAAACTTGAACATCCACATGAAGATGTTTAAACTAATAAATAATTTCTGTAGCTAAAATATCACTTTTAAGAAGTGAGAATGTCTGAAGCAAATTGAATTTCCAAAGTCTATAGAATGCTTAGAAGATAACATTAACTTAATAGTATAGAAATGAACAAATTTATATTCGAACGATAATTAGTAGTAAGATGTGTTCACATGGCCACGCGTATATAGCCTCTGTCAGGGAAGTCCAACTCACTGTCTTCTAGTTGCAAGGGTGTTGCTTACGAAATTGAAAGGACGAAAAGCGAATGTCCGGCGCTTTAACCGGGTTGGTGGACACAGAGGTTCCACCTAGGGGAGTTGGAAAACCCAGATTCCAAACCAATGGTGCACATGTGCTCCAGTATCCTGAAAGAACAAATGGCCTATAAATCAATCGTTGGTCACCGGCTACCTTACAATGCTCCACTGCCTTATGGACTAGACCTTCAGGTCAAAGGCTCCGGGTGTGGTCACCTAAGAAAACCACCTGCTTTGATTTGAGCACCCGGGTAGTATTTCGGCCCTCACTAAATCGAATGGCAAAGTGTGGCGCATATATACTTTATACCTTCCTTTTACCAATTTTTGTATCTGGTGCTTCCTTGCACCAATATTTATATGTTTAAATAAAATAATAATAAATAATGTGTTTAGAACTACCAGTAGGTATCAATTTTAAACAACTGCTATCAACATAAAAACTTATTATTCACTAAAATGATCTATTTAAAACCGTAATAAAGTGCCCCAAAATGCCCTGGTACGGCCGAGGGTGGGGAGAGTCCTCTCTCCCTCTCGAAATGCTCTCACATAGTCACGTATATACAGCCCCTGCCGGGGAAGTCCTACTCACTGCCTTCTCGTGGTGAGGATGTTGTTTACGTTAATGAGAAGACGTAAAGCGAATGTCCGGCACACTATCCCGGTTGCTGGATATGAAGGATCCAGTTGGGGGAGTTGGAAAACTCTGATCCCGAACGAATGGTGCACATGAGTTCCAGGGAACAAATGGTGTATGGACCTATTGTTGGTCACCGATTACCATGTGACTACGTCCCCTAACATTGCTCCACTTCCTTGTGGATTAGACCTGTAAATTAAAGGCTCAGGGTATGGTCACCTAAGAAAACCACCTGCTTTGATTTGAGCACCCGGGACGTATTTTGGCCCTCACTAAATCGAATGGCGAAGTTTGACGCATATATACTTGATATCTCGCTTTTACCAATGTTTGTGTTCAAATAAACAAATGATATGAAGTATAGTAACGAATTTACTAAGTCACACTAGATGTTAGCAGAAAACATTATATGATGATGTTCACAGGGATATTAAACTAGAATCAACACAATTAGCGCTTTTCAGCACACAAATTAATTGATAAACAGTTAAAGTATGTATTGATGTGAAATTTACCTTTTTAGAATTAGATTTATACGCAATTTTGTATGATTCAAATTTCGTTTCTTTTGCCCTTTGTTTATGCACAGCATATAATTGTGATATAACTGCGAAATCAACTTCAAGTCGTCGTAATTCAATTTCATAAGCTACACGATCAATATCTTCCTCTTCCTCATCATAAACATCACCGTCTGTTTGTGATTCAACCTTGATTTGTGTAGCTTCATTATTTTCAACTAAATCTTCATTTACAGAGTTTCTTAATCTTAAATCACTAATACATCTTTCATCTTGTAGATTTCCGATGTTTTTGCCAGAATGATTAAGACAATTAATATTTGATGATAAATTACTAGGGAAATTGGATATTATATCTTGATTATCATTATTATTATTCACACTATTTTTAATTGATCTGTGATCACTTCGAAGAGAAGTTGTTGGTGAATAGTCAGCTGATAGAAATGAGCTGTAATCAGATATTGATGTTACATGATTTAAACGATAATATTCTGATGGAGTTAAATGAATATCTGTTTTTAATTTGTAATAATGATGTTTATCAAAAGTTAAATTCGCAGAATTATAATCATGAATAGAAGAAGTATTTGAATTAGAGCATCTATCGGTTAAATCAATAACATTGTATAATTTTTCGTTTGGCAATAATAATCCAGTACTAACACTACGACCAAATACCTCAACTAAACGTTGTGTTGTATTTTGATGACGTTTGATAATTTCGTCATCTGGAAGTGAAAAATCATCGATTTCCGAATTGATTTTAGTTGATTCAGATTCTACTGAAGCATTTTGTGTTAGTTTATTAGTAGCCTATATAGAATGTGGAAAGAGGGATAAAAATAATTTTATCAATTAATTGTAACGCAAAAGGAAATATTTTCATAAATCAAAGCTAGACAGAACACTATCAACTGAATATTGAAGTGAGATCTTAAATTGTGTCCAAGAAGCAACAACATCTTCAATTCGATTCTGACTTATGGAGGGAATATACCATTTACTTTTTAATGATAATAAACGTGAATTTTTAAGGCAGTTAACATGTTCTAGTCTAATGCATGATTATTCCACCTATCCATCCTTTCAGAACAACTGAAGAGAACTAATGTAAATAGAACGTTCCAATCCTGAAGTTATATGGACAAAATGAACGGTAATAAAGTATCTAATAGTCTTGTAAGGTTGATCGTCAAGTAATTTCAACGTAGTAACATTATCATTGAACTTTTAAGAAGGATAACAGATACAGAAAACTAAATAATTATTACAATCATTCATGGATATTTCTGATTCGCTTAAATATGTTAGTCAACGACGTATATATGTTCATTACGTGTGATAGACAATCATTACAAGGAAAGAAAACAGCGGAGAATTCGAATTTAACTAACTGGTCATATATATCATATAACAAAACATTATAATGAAAAGTAAAATATTGAAATTGTACAGTAATCGAACACTTACAATAGGTAATGATTTCTTCTTTTTCTTTAAATATTCATAATATTCTTGTTTCATGCTAACTGTACTTGCCTTATGAACTAGTACATGTGATAAAGGATATGATGTATTCTTTACAGGTTTATTGTATATACCAAGTTTCATGCTTAAAGATTCATAATCTGATGGTACATTTCCAGTAATTGACTGTTCAAAAAGAAGAAAAAGAGTTACATTAAAAAAATCTACTTATGAAATGGAATCTAATATTCAAGAGAATATAACATTTGAAAGACTTAGTAAGAATATGTTTTGTATGATTGTACGGTTACAAAACACAGAAGGAAAGTCATGTATCAATGCATTATGTCCAGTAAAATTTGTTTTTTGTGTATTATACATGTGTGAACAACGCGTTCGCGCGAGACCGGTCCTGGATCAGTCTTTTTAGTGAGGGATCGTGAAGGCGCACTGTTGAGTAGTCCCATACTAGGACGAAAGAACCGCCCAGTGCCTACAGGTTTTCGTCGGTGGTCTACCTTAGATTGACTCATGAATTTAACTATTGAAATTACAACAATTTTCACAAATCCCCATTTTGATAGCATGCTATATGTACAAACAGCAAACCTCAATCAACATATGAATAGAATAGTATCTGAATTCTACATTTGTCAAATATCTGACAAAATAATTTTTCTAAATTGTGATACAACTACATCACAAACTGTTATATTTATAGACATGTACAATAAAGCTAAATAGTGAGAAATAGTATGTCAAGTTTAGCTAATTTCTAACTACGATTTAGACAAGGGTCTGTAGTGGTAAATAAATTCTCAACTCGAGCTCCCTTATTCCTGACTTTTGTTTTAACTGGATTTGGAATCTTTCGAATAATGACATGCTGCAAAGATATTCATTTCCCAAGTAGTTAGAGACATTCAGAGATAAACCAAGAATTTGATTTTCTTTTTTCAGTTGACGAGCATTAAATTTTCACGAATAGTCATGAATACATTGTTTATTACTTACCCATTCTTCATGTAACAGCGTCAATAATTGTTTATCAAGTTGTTCTAGTCGTTGAACAATTTGAGAGTGACGTTGAAATAATGACTGTACATCGTCACGAAGATAATTATCAGACTCATCAAATGGATGCATTTCTGTAGATGGTTTGTAATTTTGTACAGAATTTTGAAGCTCTGGTATACAGCCTATAATAAATTATATAATTGTATAGATTAATGTAAAGAACCGTAAAATAGTTGATAATCTGTGTTCTACAGATAAAGATACCCGAAAAAATATTTCGAGAACAAAACTGATGTGACGTTTATTAAGAAGAGATCGAACGGAAATGATAACCACGTGTCCAAAAAAAAACATTCTTTCTTAGGAAAAGGCAATAACATACAGTTTGACCTAAAGTGTTTTTTTAAAAAAACGAAAAACACTCGACTGATGTCAAGCATTGATGGAAAACAAACATTGGAAAGAAAGAATAACAATTACGGATATGAACTTGGACGTTGAAAATATTGTTTTTTGTCTTATATAACAAAAAAGTATCATCATATCTAGGTTACACTGGCATTCAGACATTGAATTATGTGACTGATTTCAAATATAGATTATATATACATAGGAAAAAAAAGGCGAGTCTAGAATCTTAAAATTGTAATAGTGAATTATGCGTATCACATGAACTTTATCGTGGATAAACTTGGTAGACGACTTCTTATGGTGTAGCTCTAAACAGAGATGTGAAAGCAGACATGAGATATAGTTAATGAACAAGCAAGAATCGATCACATTTAACTAAGATTCTTGTCTTTAAATTAGTAGATTTGGTCTGTTAAATAGTGATTTTAGTGTCTGATATAATAATGACATTATAGTTATTACCAGTTTACACTAAATGAAAATGTCACTATCCCATTAGTTTTACCAGTAAATGTACATACCAACGTTTTCTTTCTTCTTATGACATCAAATGTTTTTCGGTTCTAAGTCAAAACATCATTTTTTTATATTTATGTAGTTCAACTCAAATTTCTTTTTTATTTTATCTCAAGATCATGACCAGTGATGATGTAACCAATTCAATTGTTTACGGGTAGAATATCATTGAATAACAAATGTTTATGATTCATTTTGTCAAGTTAAACATGACAAAGAAAAAATATTTCTCACGACTAAAGGTCATATTATTTATTATTGATCGTAAAGACTTACCATTTGATGACTTTTCCATAGTATTATATGATTCTTTAAAAATCGATTTTTCTAAGGATATTCCTTGTTTGTTACCATTTAAATCCACAAATATCTGATCTGAATTAATATTCTCATACTGATTAGTTCGATCATTGTCCTAAAATATTATCGAAGGAAGATAAGTAATACGAATGTTAGGCGAAAGTACACATATTTCGGTGTATATAACAAGCATAAGAGTGACTGTTAATTGACTGAGTTGGAGAGAGTAACTTATTAAACCTGATCGTTTGATAAATATATACGACTATCATACGTAGTGTTCGATAGAGAAATATTATAAAATCTAAAATATTTAGGAAAATCAATAATCTTAATAGATGTAATATGTATCTCAAACAATCAAGCATAATGACTTCATTGTTGATATATTACTGGTTAAATACTGAACTATAGCAGTACGGAGTATATAAACTAAATATCGTGATAATTACAATTGCATCGAATGATCAGTTGTTTCAAGTTAGTATTATAATGTTCATACAGAGACCAATTGGTAACTTCATCAAAGATATGCGAATTAATAAGACTTTGAAATGACTTATGGATCAAATATATTCAAGAGAGGCATAGAATATATCATGAACATCGACAAATTGAACGGTGACTGACTAGTTAAAACCTAATTTTTCCAACCACATTCCATTTTCTTATACTTGAAATCACCAGGTACTATTATTTAAACCTTATTTTACACAAACTAAGACAATGTTAAGTATGTAAATCAGTACATTTAAATATAAACTGATGTCTGGAAAAGTTTCATTACCGCATAATCAGTTTTCTGTATTGAAGATCATAATGAAAAAAATTCAATTATCTTGATATGGTTTCTTTCTTTAAAAATGGTTTATTAATTCTCATTTATATTAAAATTTATTTTATAAAGTTATTCGATCATTGAAAATGTATCATAAAGTACTATGATTTGATAATCAGATATCAATAAATTAAGTTTTATCCTTAATGTTTATTCAGTCGTTGTTATTTCTGCATCGAAATTCAATGTTGATTATTTTATAATGTGTACACACATACAACTACAAATTTGTATGTATCATGCTGGAAAATATTTTATGTGTTGTAAGTCCTTTCCATTATTAAAATGATAAATGTACTTTAGAAAAAAATATATATATATATCAAGTTCAACCGACCTAACTGATATTGAGAGGAACAAAATTTTCACATGATCATATCAGATGAGTGTATTTTACAACATCTGTATTCAGTGAACGCATGGTCTTTGATTTTCAATCAGATTTTTCTGGACACACTATATTGATTAGGATTTCTCGTAAAAGATACTATCCGACAAATAAATCTTTAAGTAACAAGTGTTTTGTTGAAATAAATGTTTATTATCCAGACGCCATACATATAGTAATAAAACAAATCAAAGACGTAAATTTAGGGGAAGGTTAGTGAAATAACTAACAGAGTGCTTGCAAAAGATTAAGTGAGAATTGTCTCGGGTTATAGCTGGTGACTACAAGTTAGGTAAATGTGGCGTTGCTAGATATATACAACAGATAAAACTGTTGTATGCATAAATCTTAATCATCATTTTCTTGATTGTGTTCCAGAATAATTGTGCAATGGACTCATGTACTCGATTGCGAGCTAAACGTCTGACAATCTCCGGCTCCTAAATCACGCTCCTAATGCTCGGAAACTGAATATCAAGTGAAATAAAGGGGTTACAAATATTGATCTTATGATTAAAAACCGAATACTGTAACAACTGGTTGTAACGGTATGTATTGACTGAACGATAAAATGGGAAGACTCAGTAACAGAAACATATTCTGATGACTTTCTGACGATTTAAAATGAATATGTTATCACAGAATAGTAACAATACAAGCATAAATTAATAGTTGTCGAGCTATTTGTAAGTTCATTTTTCTTTAAGTTTATAAATGCTTCAGCATTTAGCCTATTAATCTAGAAATTTTGAAAGCACATCTGAACCGGCAAGAGGTTATCATTCACCAGTTCAACAATAACGACATGCAAACAAGCCCATATATGTAACTAGACTAACAATTCAACTGATTTCGAGACATTTTAAGCGACTATTTATTACATCGCATAATGACATTTGATTAGACTACACAGCAATTTACACGTTTGTTGCTGTGCTACTTATTTGACCTAGATATTGAAATCGCGAGGTCACACAACTTTAGTTATCCAGTATAAAATACATAGTATGAATACGATATTTTTTCTTGTATGTATTTTATGTGAATAAAATATAGGTGAAAATTGCTAGGATATGTTTTAGTTTAGAACGATTATATTTCAGGATTATTGAACCGATTTCAAACTTTATTTCATATGTTCCAGGTCATGAGGGAAAGTAGCCATACATATTCCAAATCTTTCCCAATCACTGATGATAATGATTGTTAAATACGTCCTCAACATGATTCAATATTTTACTTATTCGTCTCATTTATTGGGTACAAATTCGTATACTCGACCACGATCCACATTGTAAACACAAAGGCCGGTGATATCATCCACTGTCCCAAGCCAAGGTACGTGGAACAGGGTTAGAATCTGATTAGTCTAAGGAATTTAGCCATTGAGGGTCTACTCCACTAGCTTCATTACTACATTCAAGTTGACAATTATCTTGTCTTATATTTCACTAACTATGCTTTTATTGCTAAAAACGGAGTATTCAAATGTTGATTGACCATCATAACTATTATATTTATCTGTCTTAACAGTTTACACGACCTTTAAACACTCATCTCTTCAAACGTATTAAATTACTGACTCTATAATTAAAACCACTTTTTTTACCGATTATCGGGTTTCTCTAATGTTTCTACATATAAAATATTACATAAATATTAATGAAATGTTTAGTTCACTTTTATTGATTCGACTTACTTGTAAAATATGATCATCTGAGTTCGGGTATTTGTTTTCATTGTCACATACAAGATAGGTGGTCATTGTAAAATGATAAATAATATATTAGTTAATAATTCCAATGGTTGTAAATCCAAATTCAAAGTTTTCTTATGAATCCACTAACTGTAACAACACATTTAGTGTTTACGATTAGTGGTGTCAGATGTTGAATATTAACCCGTTTGTCACGCGACTAGCTGATAGATGTTTGTATCAGTAGTTAATCAAATATCATATACTAAGCTAACACGAGACTCAGCTTACAATTGACCAATCATAATCTCAAATGAAATTGACCAATCATGATGATAGTAGATTCAGTGAAATTTTCTAGTGGTTGATTAGTAAATTATTTTTTGATTGGTTAATCAACTTTTTCGTCTGAATATTGTAATTACATCATGTAATTTAATAGAAATTTACGAATTTACATTCTCTTTGACCATAGAGATTAATTGTGTAAAGTTATAGAATAATGGGTAGGGAAAATCTCGACATTCATACTTTTTTCATACCACATCGTTTAACGAGCATCCATTAGAAATCTAATATAGTTGATCACAGAAGCCATTTGAGACAAATGTAAAAACGAATATAATCATCTAATCTCTTCAAAGAATTTCTGTAATCTTTTTATTGGTTGGAATCAGTCCATTCAATAGTATTAGAAATTGTGTTGAACTCGTAAAAACCCAAATACTTAGCTTTTAGTTAACTGTAATTTGTTATTTAAAAAAAAAGAATTTTAAAGTATTGCACATATATGAAAAAGAAACAGCCTTTAATCACATCACTCATTTTCCAAAAACAGGGTATTCACAATATATTCTATTCATAATATTTGCCAAAATGAAAATTCCATTTAAAAGGTTTTCAACTGTACAAGTTGATCATTAAAAAAAATAATCAATCACTACTAGTAATAATATCAGACAACGAGAAAAGAAAGATAATTAGTGACAAGGGTAATAAAAAAAGCATGATGACAAACGGGTCCTATAACAGTGTTACTAGTTTTAGTTTTGAGAAAAAATATTTGGTTTCAAAGATAGTTTTCATTAAAAACTGAAAGTACTTGTAGAACTATCGAAAACACAGAGACAGTGGAAAAATATTTTAACCCACCCTGAGACTCTACAACAATATGGATGGGTACTCGAGGTTTCTCAAATGGAGCTACGTCAGTTGGTCACCATCAGTCACTTACCAGATGGATTTCCCAATATTTTATTTGTTCATCATGGGATTTGAAGTCAACAACGGTGAAGTTACCTGGCAAATCCGGTCGTCGGATCGTTGATAAAGGAAAAAACAATATTAGTCGGGAACGAATAAAATAGTTGTTCGAGTACAGAAATAGTCAAGTAAATCTCTGGTATGCCTATCTGCATGCTTTCAACTAAATGAATACATTAAAATTAACACATTCATCATTATTGTTAAAAATCTATTGAACTGTTTACCATCAACTCCGCATTGATTAACGAAGACTATACTTCTTTTACAGTCGTTAAAAGCAGGTCTTGAAACAAAACGCTTTCTTAGTAGTTGTCTAAATCGGAATACAATTCCTAGCTGTTTAAACCCAATGAATGATATCATTTAGAATGTCACTCATTGGACTTAAAATAAATAAAGAAAGGATTCTTATTAAACTTCGTGGAAGAAAAATTAATCCAAATTTTTATTTACTTCTCACCTAAAATTCTACGACTAATTTACGTATAAATCATAAAATAATGAACAGAATAAGCTTAAAAGTAATCGCAAGTAGAATTGTAGTTGGTTTTAGTTCAATTTTCTCTGATTCTTATTATTTAATATGGAATTCTAGAATCGAAATAGTTTCCATCATGGATTAACTAAGCAAATTACCATTGAAGATAAGGGAGCACTAGACAGCCGTATTGTCCCAGTTTTACACTCTATAACAGTCCTGAACCCCGACTTTGTAGAGGGTCAAACGCAAAGAATTCATTTCTTGTGGTAAGCGAGTTATCTTCCAAATACTGGAGTAGAATATCGTTGGTCACATTTCAAACTTCAGTCAATAGGAAGTGATGTGTGACCATCAGTCATTATCATCGGCAATAACTGTCTCATGCCTGATATAGATCACCCAAAATATTTTATGATACATATGCTTCCGAAAAAGTATTCAAGGGAAAATAATTTCAATAGGTCAGATTACGAGTGTAACTTTTTCAGATTTCTCGAATTCATCGTACCAAAAAGGATTAAGAGTATGATTCTCACATAATAGATATGTTGGTACTTACCATATTCGTATGAGACTATGCAGTAAGCTGAAAACCAGTTGAGTTGTCAGTCAATTCATTCAAAAAGTGATTAGATTCCAAATAATTGAATTTATATTGTAAAATAGTTTGAGGAATAGTTTTAATGACAATCAACGGCCTGTAGAAGGTAGAAAATAATAAATAATTATCTATTGTCTTAGAAGCTATTGATTGCACAGTGTTATAGCTCTATTTGGAACTAAACTCGTGCATCTGTTGGTCTGTAAAACATTCTGACTTTTGACTTTTTCCAGTTATGAGTGCACAATCCCTCATTACACCAACGAATTAGTATTTTAAACGATCAACTTCAAAATGAAACTAGACATGACACATTAAATTTCTTACATAACTATGAAAAAAATTTATCTGCATTTTCCAGAGCACAGTTCATAAAGGTCATCAGTATACGGGTATCTACAAATATTTATTGCTTCTAACCATTTAACTTAACCTCTAGCTAACCCGCTTTCTGTTAAGGATGTAAACATATGCATGTTTAATGATTTTCTTGAGTTCATTTTCATGTTGAAATGATCAGTTTGATTGAAATTCAGACATTTGTTTACATCATACACTAGCCTAAAATATACGACTCTAAACTCACCCCTATACTATGTATGAAATATGTTTGGTGTAACACAGGAAAAATTCACTGTTAATTTCAAAACAGATTAATCAATTCTTATTTTCCAGTTTTAAGTTTATTATTTTTCCTGATAGAGTATATCCGATTACTTGAACGTCTTTGATTAAGATCATGAATCGACCAATGTTAGACCACCATTGAAAACCTGGACCCCTCAGTAGTGTGCGTCCACGATCCTTCACCAAAGGAATTTGAACCCAGGGCCTTCGGTATCACGTGCAAACACTTAACCCCTCGATCACTGAGCCGGCATCCAACGATGCTAATGTCTAACTCTAACAAATCCACGAAATTGCGTGATAATCTTCCAATGATTTAGAGTTTAAGCGTTAGCGCGTGAGACCGAAGGTCCTGGTTTCGAGTTCCTTTGGTGAGGGGTCGCGGATGCGCACTACTGAGGAGCCTCATACTGAGACGAAATGACCGTCCAGTACTTCCAGGGTTCCAACGGTGGTCTAACATTAATCTGTTCTTGATCTCAATGAAAAACTCAGAGATTTCTACAACCCCATACAGATACCTGAATATCTGTTTAATTATATTAAAGGACAGATAACAGTAGACACTTTAAAACAGTCTTACCACATTGTGGTCTTCTGAGGACTATTCATTTGATTTATCTGAAACGAAAATAGTTTTGGATCTGTACTGACGATGACCACAGATTTCAACATGTAAATTTTGAATCTGAACTGAGAAGGTGACAGGTATTTAACAATTAAAAATGTCAAGATATCGTAGCAATAATACCATAAGTTAACAATTAATAGTCAATTTTATGCTTTGAATAATTAGCATAAGATAAAGAAAAATGATGTCAGCAAATTATAATGTTGAAGGTAGATATCGCAACTTAACATCTGGATTCATAAGGCGGTGACGCGAAGAGATCTTGACTCATGTCTGGAACAATCACTCATGAAGATAATCAGCGCATACTGAATTCTACTTGCTCCCTGTTATAACATAATATCACTTTGTTAATTATCACTGAGTTCATCCAGTTCCAGTCACAACACAAAAATTATTTCATAAAAAGAGATTCATCAAGTGTTCTGAAAAGCATTCATCATTAAAATTTCCTTTACTCGAATCGGTTTTGTACATCATTTTCACTATAAATTATTTAATCTATTTTAATTGACAAGCTTTCAAATTGATTGTCTGAATGTCATATCGATAATTTGTACATCCCTAGTTCTTAACCTTCTTTTGTAAGTTATTTGCTTGATCTGTTTTTGGTACATTAATACTAGTCTAAGTGTATCATACAAAACAATTAACATTGTAAATTTCTCAAAAGTACAAAACAACATGATAGACTTACATAACGAAATGAAAAATCGCTTATGTCATAATACACCTAAACTTGAATATTCCGAAATGATAAATTGGGAAGAAATTCGATAATTACATAACAAACATGATGGATATCATGACTAAAATGTATTCTTGTTAACTATTCTGTACCAATGGCAATCATATCAATCAATACCAAGGAAATCTTTAGTATTTCAATTTTATTCTTTATTGGTTTGTCTGTCTGTAAATTTTTATTCTATATTGAAAGACAGGGTAGGGGAAACAGATACTTAAGTTCGATCACCAACTCGACTGTTGTATTCACCAATGACTCTGTACTAACATATTAATAATACTCACAACACTATAGGGTTAATCACCTTTAGTTACTTAACAGACACTTGTTCCAAAAAAGAACACCTCCGGGGGATATTTCCGAGTATGATAAAACAGTAGGGTTGTGGTTTAATGGTTGAAACTCTTGAAATTGTAACCACTAGGCTTGACATTCTCAACAGTCATCATCTGATTCGGTTCGGACAACTGTACAGTATCAGCACAGCTCATATGAAGAGTAAGATACAAAACTGATTAATTTCTACACGGACATTTTTGTGAAACATTACCTAATTGATGGTGAAAGACATAACATTATTCTGAATTTAATTGTCAAAATCGTGTCAAATAAAGGATACAGGAAATTTGTACAGTACTATATCACGATTACATTGTAGAATGGGTCGACTAAAATATGTTTTTTAGAAAGCCATCAAAACTGTTCTGAATAAATTAAAGGTAATATGGTTGTTTACTCAGATAAAATTTAACAAACAAACTGCCTTGTTGAAAAAGAGAAAAAGAGAAATCATAGTCAATACACATTATGTAAAGTTATTTTAGAAAATTAGTAAATTGCCGTAATAGTAAACAGTTTAAATGAATGTAAATGAATTACCTGGAATATGAACAACAAAATTGTGATTTGTTAAATTTCTCTCTAATGTGTAATGTAAGATTAACTTTTCAAACAAATGGACATGTCATCATTAGCATTTGTTGTGGAAAAATTTATGTATTGTTGTGATCATCTCAGGAATTGATGAAAAATCTCTAAAATAGGGTAGGACTTAGATCAGTTCACCTACTGGAATCTATAAAATTCACAAAGCATTCAGAAGTGTTTTGAGATTTGCGAGTTTGAAGTGTTGAATACTAGTAAAACTCAAAATGTTGAAACTTTTACCAAACTTGTCTGTATATCCCTTATTTATTGTACATTATTTAATAATCGTTTACGTAATTCATAAGTATTTTAGTATTTGATTGATTGTTAGTAAGTACTAATCATGAAGTATTTGCATATTATCAAATGAAATTCTTTGCCGAAATCAAAAAATTCTTCATCGATAAGAGAAAAAAACAACTACTTTTAATGAGCAGACCATCAACTTTGGGATGCAGATACATCCAGATGACAAGTACCAATTAAGATGTAACACGCATCCTGGATTCCACTGCTAGCCACCATCTATCACTGCTCAATAATTCTTTTGATTTACTTACAATATAGAGGCATTTTGCACATGATGTGCATATGCTAATAAGAGATCGATCAATTGCAGTCCTAAACGTCAATAGGAAGATTCCAACAACTGATATATATATATATATATATATATATATATATATATATATATATATATATACTAAAAACTAAGTAAAATAAATTTTGAAAAATAATACACAATGTGTTCAGAAAATATTTTAAATTATCATGTAGTGGAATGAAAAGGGATAATATTAATTAATTTAACACCATTGGATGTCTGCTTAGTGGTCTAAAAGTTAAGCATTTACGCACGAAACCGCGTGGATGAGCACTACTGAAAAGTCCCATACCTGGACTGAACAGCCGTAGAGTGCTTTCAGGTTTGCAGTGGTGGTCTACCTTAGATTGACTTAAGAATTCAACTATTGAATTATTTTTATTATAAAGTTATGTATCAAATAAAAACTGTAGTCTCGACTGTATAGCTATTGATGAACAGCCTAGAATTAAAGGTCTGTATTCCAATATAATCATATTTAATTTAACTTTAGTTATTAAATTTTTAAACTAACATAATTGATCATTTTTTTGTCGCTATTTTTAAACTAAATACATGTTTGAACGAAGTTACCAAGAAACAAAAGTTTTCTATAGATAAAAGTCGTTTTCTCGCTTATTGAGGATTCAATAGCTTGTTGTCACTAGATGAAATATTATCGATGAATGTGGACAGAAATATATCATGAATATCATTAGTATAATGAATATAAAACATACTAAAAAAACGAGATAAACTTGAATATTATGAAATGATTAGGTTAATCTAGGTTCACATTTACTCGTATTTAAATGAAACTATCTAAAAAGGCTTTTCATTATGAGCTGACAACACCTGAAGGATTATTGAAAATCATGGATCAATGAACAGTTTATTTGTGTTCGTTTGAGATTTCTCAACAGTGTAAATGTATTTGTGTCATACAAGGTAGAGCTCAAGATATTTAAATACCTCATTAAGTACTCTACCTTCAAATCATTAAGTTGGAATCCAACAATGCATATTTTCAAGTTTATTTATTTTGCAGTAATCATATTGACTATCTCTGGGAGGCATCGTTGATAAACAAGGAGAATTGAATGCAGATGTAAAGGCGAGGATTGACAAACCAAGGGCAGCATTTCTACAATTGAAGAACATATGGAACTCAAAACAATTGTCAACTAACTTCAAAGTTAGAATCTTCAATACGAACGTCAAGACAGTCCTACTGTATGGAGCTGAAACGTGGAGAACTACTACATCCATCGTCAAGAAGGTACAAGTATTTATAAACAGTTGTCTACGCAAAATACTCAACATTCACTGGTCGGATACTATCAGCAACAGCGTTTTATGGGAGAGGACAAACCAGCTTCTGACTGAAGATGAAATTAAGAAAAGACGTTGGAAGTGGATAGGACATGCATTAACGAAATCACCTAACTGCATCACGAGGCAATCCCTAACTTGGAATGGTGAAGGGAAGAGGAAAAGTGGAAGGCCAAAGAACACATTACGCTGGGAAATTAAAGAATATGTGGAAAGTATGAATAACAACTGGAAAGACCTGGAAAGGATTGCCCAGGACAGGGTTGGATGGAGAATGCTAGTGGATGGCCTATGCTCCTCGACGAGGGGTAACAGGCGTACGTAAGTAAGTAATATTGACTGTCTAACTCTATAAATGGTTATTCTTTCATTATATTATTTAAAAATTTAGTGAATGCTGAAATACATTAATTTCTACACTTTTAAATTTTTTTAATGATTTTTAATATTCTTATAACATCCTTTGGGATATATTGACAAAAGTTAATTTTAATGAGATCTTGATTAAAATAAAACATATTTCCTGTTTTATTTTGTTTTACTAGATGAACTAATTTTCATAATTTATATTCTGATTTCCGTAC
Source organism: Schistosoma mansoni (assembly GCF_000237925.1). NCBI lineage: Eukaryota > Metazoa > Platyhelminthes > Trematoda > Strigeidida > Schistosomatidae > Schistosoma > Schistosoma mansoni. The sequence continues at coordinate 10,394,998 of NC_031497.1, forward strand.
AAATTATTTTGTTGGCAATTAATCATTATTTTGATTATTTATGTGTATTATCCTTTTTTCTTAAGTTAATACTACAAAAATTCTTCAGGTTTTCTTTGATGATAGCGCGTTTTATTAGAAAAACTTCGCCTGTAGCTCCTCCGGGGGCTACTGCCGGTCCCAAGCCCGGGTAAAGAGGAGGGTTGGGCATGGGGTTAGCGACCCCATCCCGTAGAAAAAACTAACTCGCTAAAAAAACGCTCACCATAAAAAAAGTAAAGTTTATTCTTTGAACATAAAACCATTGATTAAACTAGAATATATATATTAAGGTTCCGTACATTTAAAATTTGAATTGTGACACGAAAAAGAGGTCTTGTGTAAAAGTACTCAGGTTATTGACAGTGTTTTCAATGTTTTCTATCTCCTTCGCACTTAGCATTTTCAGTCATTTTTCTACTCATTTAAGTATTAGGTACTATAAATTAGAAGATGATTTACCTAAAGATTCAATGTCAAGCCCCAACTTTATATTTTTGCTTTTCATTAGTCATATCGCGATGAAATACATTGACATATACATAAAAAACAATTGTAGATAACTTGGTAGTTTCAGAAAATAAAAGTACTTTAATTTCCTGTTTTAAATTAGTTCACTTTCGGTAACGAATATCCATAAGATACAAATATTGGTTAGGTTGCTTTATTAAACAGTTAAAACTAATTGTTTATGATCAATGTGTCACTACATTTGTGATTTGAATTGGTTTTGACAGAGCTTTATAAAAAGTTATTCAGCAAAAAAATTGATATTTGAAACTGTTTATTGAGTATAAAAATAGTGAAAAATTTCTCTACTTTAAGCGATTATCATGATACTTAGAGTAAACTCATGATTTCATTTAAAACTGTTAAGTTAAATTTACCTACACTTCAGTGAATGTTAGCCAATTTACTGGAGACGATGTAAAACAGTTATTTCAGTGACTTCAATGTTACCTTTTTGTAAAAGCCCGGTACTTAACCTTATTTTCACTGTTGAAATCATGAGTCAATTGAGTCTAGACCACCATCGAAAACCTGGAAGCACTGGATGGCCGTTTCGTCCTATTACGGGACTCCTCAGCAGTGCGCATCCACGATCCCGCACTCGCGAGATTCGAACCCAGGACATACAGTCTCGCGCCAGAGTAATTAACCGATAGACCACTGAGCCAGCCTGCATCCAACGGTGTTAATGTCTAACTTCGACCACTCCATGATGTTTGAGCAACCGTTCACCAATTGTCTTCACTGAGTTGATATCTCTACAACAGACTTGGTAGAACTCCACTGGTCACTGCTTCCCACTAGAACTCCAGGAAATATCTCTTGAAGTCAGTCACTAGTGAGCATATGATTATAGATCAGAGGGGGTTTTGTGGAGATTTTAGTATTTTCATAGTTGAAATCATGAGTCCATTGAAGCCGGCATCCAACGGTGTTATTGTCTAACTTCAGGCAATATAGTGGCAGTCCACACGGGATGCACATATGCCAACAGTAGACTGATCAATTGCAGTCCTAAATAACAATGGGAAGTTACAAGTAAACAACACCAAGTGAATTTAATTCAGACAAGTTTTTTTTATTGTAACACTAAAATGTACTACAGTGAATTATTGGTAGAATTATAGAATAAATAAAATGAATTCTTAATAATCTTTGTTTATAAAGTATTTGCAATTATATTATAACTGATAAGACTAAATTTGCATATTAAACATTAGTTGAAATCATGAGTCAATTGAAGCTAGACCACCATCGAAAACCTGGAAGCATTGGACGGTCGTTTCGTCCTGTTGATTTCAACAGTGAAAATACTAAAATCTCCACAAAACCCCCTCTGATCTATAATCATATGCTCACTAGTGACTGACTTCAAGAGATATTTCCTGGAGTTCTAGTGGGAAGCAGTGACCAGTGGAGTTCTACCAAGTCTGTTGTAGAGATATCAACTCAGTGAAGACAATTGGTGAACGGTTGCTCAAACATCATGGAGTGGTCGAAGTTAGACATTAACACCGTTGGATGCAGGCTGGCTCAGTGGTCTATCGGTTAATTACTCTGGCGCGAGACTGTATGTCCTGGGTTCGAATCTCGCGAGTGCGGGATCGTGGATGCGCACTGCTGAGGAGTCCCGTAATAGGACGAAACGGCCATCCAGTGCTTCCAGGTTTTCGATGGTGGTCTAGACTCAATTAACCTTATTTGTCAATTAGGACATGATATCTATTTCCCAAACAGTTTGAATAAAACGATGATTTATCTTAAAATAAACTTGATACTTTAGGTATGAAGAGAAAAAATACTGTTAGGATCGTTCAGTACTATCTCATTACATAGAATCAAACCAAATAATCAGCTACTTATTGCTTTTTTTAATCACTTATGCTGATCTTTAATGTTTAATACATACATAAGGATAAGCCAAACATAACTACTCATTCAGATATTCAGTAGTATGATTCGTAGATATATTAAACCCGTAGTCTTATCTGAATTATTTTATTAAAAGGTTTATAAATTTTAACCTCAACATTTCTTTACCCGAGTGAAACTCTAATTAAATGTGCAACTTTATTGCATTATTCTCTCAAATCAGAATACAAACTTGTAAATAGTTTCTCAAATTTAAAGCCATTGATAATGTGTTTTATTCATTGCGGGGGTACGTTAGTATAATAAATGCTATCAGCTCTTAAACTAGGGAATCACCAAGGTAATTCATTTAGCTAAGATATTTCGAATCCACTTATTATGAAGTACATCTCTGAAATGCTAAAACCTATCTGAAATGTGAATTATTTTACATATACATTCATCGATTACTAACTATTATTGATTGTTTAGATTATTAATACCAATATGAAAAATAGTTTCTTTGTGCTTATTGAATGATGGACCCATTTTTCATGTTGTACTGACTGGATAAAATACACACAATCATTTACTTTTATCTTCAATCACTGAAGGACGATGGAGGACGTGAGAACTAGGAGAGGAGCTGATATAGCCTAAGATCATCACTTGCTGGCCTTCAAGATGAAACTGAAACTCAACAAGCACTAGAAAACGAAGCACACAACATCACAGCTTTTCTTCAGGATACTGAAAAGCTCAACAAATTCAAGATAGCCCTCACAAATAAGTTCCAGGCGTTTCACGATCTAATCACTGGAAATACACAGAAGAAAACAAGCAAGTTAAGAGGAGCATCAGAACCGACAAACGTAAATATGTGGAAGATTTAGCAATGACGGCCGAAGAGGCTGCAAGAGAAGAAAACATGAGACAACTGTATGACACAACAAAGAAGCTCGCTGGAAATAACCGTAAACCAGAACGATCAGTGAAAAGCAAGGAAGGTAAGGTAATCACCAACATTGAAGAACAACGGACTAGGTGGGTAGAGCACTACAAGAAACGCTTGAATCGACCAGCTCCACTGAACCCACCCAACATCGAAGTAGCACCCACGGTCCTCCCAATCGATGTTGGCTCACCAACAATTGAAGAGATCAGCATAGTCATCAGACAAATAAAGAGCGGCAAAGCAGCTGGATCAGACAACATTCTAGCAGAGGCACTGAAGGCAAATGTAGCAGCAACTGTCAAGATACTCCACATCCTCTTCAGTAAGATTTGGGATGAAGAACAAGTACCAAAAGACTGGAAAGAAGGACTTCTGATCAAGATACCAAAGAAAGACGATCTCAGCAAGTGCGATGGCTACAACAGCATCATTCTTCCCTCAATACCAGGAAAAGTCTTTAACAGGGTGTTGTTAAAAAGAATGAAGGACTCCGTGGACGCTCAACTTCGAGATCAACAAGCTGGATTTCGTAAGGATAGATCGTGCACAGATCAAATCGCAACTCTACGTATCATTGTGGAACAATCAATCGAATGGAATTCATCACTCTACATCAACTTCATCGACTACGAGAAGGCATTTGATAGCGTGGACAGGACAACACTATGGAGGCTTCTTCGACACTACGCGTGCCTGAGAAGATAGTGAATAACATACGGAATTCCCATGATGGATTAAACTGCAAAATTGTGCATGGAGGACAACTCACCGACTCATTCGAGGTAAAGACTGGTGTCAGGCAAGGTTGCTTACTCCCACCCTTTCTCTTTCACCTGGTGATCGACTAGATCATGAAGACGTCAACATTTGGAGGGAAGCACTGAATACAATGGACAGCTAGGATGCAGCTGGACGACTTAGGCTTCGCAGATGATCTGGCTCTTCTATCACACACACAACAACAAATGCAGGAGAAGACGACCAATGTAGCAGCAGTAAGTCTAAACATACGCAAATGGAAAAGCAAGACTCTCCAATACAATACAATATGCACCAATCGAATCACACATGACGGAGAAGCTTTGGAGAATGTGGAAACCTTTACATATCTGGGGAACATCATCGATGAACACGATGGATCTGATGCACATGTGAAGGCAAGGATCGGCAAAACGAGAGCAGCACATTTACAACTTAAGAACATCTGGAGCTCAAAACAATTGTCAACCAACACCAAGGTTAGAATTTTCAATACAAATATCAAGACAGTTCTACTGTATGGGGCGGAGACGTGGAGAACTACGAAAACCATTATCCAGAAGATACAAGTGTTTATTAACAGCTATCTACGCAAGATACTTCGGATCAGATGGCCCGACACTATCAGCAACAAGCTAATGTGGTCGAGAACAAACCAGATTTCAGCGGAGGAAGAAATCAGGAAGAAGCACTGAAAATGGATAGAACACACATTGAGGAAGTCACCAAACTGCGTCACAAGACAAGCCCTCATATGGAATCCTGAAGGCCAAAGGAGAGGAGGAAGACCAAATAACACATTACGGTGAGAAATGGAGACAGACATGAGAATAATGAAAAAAACTGGATAGAACTAGAAAGGAAGGCTCAGGGCAGAGTGGGTTGGAGAATGTTGGTCGGCGGCCTATGCTCCATTGGGGGTAATAGGCGTAAGAAAGTAAGTTGTTCTCTGTGCTGGGTTGTCTGGTCATGGGGCTCCCATTGTTCTCCTGAACAACGTCAGCAAAAACTTCAGGTAACTATGTGAACAAAACTCCGCCTAAGATAACTGAATTTGTTGAAAACATATCACTACATAGTTAAGGATTATATGTATGCTAACGTCTCAGTTACTGTAGTAAATATCTCTTTCTTCCAGTTACATGACCCTATTTTTTCTAACATCGACAATATTATTGTTTTAGTATACAACCATGACACTAATATTCCAATGAATTTATAACTAATAAAGTATTCGACAATGATTGTTATAAGAACAGTAAAATCATATTCATTTCATTATTTCAAAGGTCATTCCCGTTATCCATTTTGTTGGCGTTATTACGTTCTGTTCCAAACTATTTCATTTTATTGATAAACATTCTTGTGGATCAATGGTAATAATTTGAAAAGGGTTTGATTACTTACACATCCAACTATTGCGTCATCGAAACAAACAACTTTTGTCTTAAATGATATCACCAATTCTCCTTATTTAATCTTCATTCCTGTCCAATTCTGACAAGTAATGACATACTTAATTGTTATTTGATTACTTAACAGATAAAGCCTTAGTTGTAATTCTTAATCTATAAAAAGAAAAGAGTCACGTTCTAATCCGAAAAAAATAAGATTAAACTGATTAGATATAAACACACGTACCATGTATTAATATAAGATCCATTAATATTGAGCAAGTCGATCGATAGGTTATCTATCCAAACTAGTAAACTTGTTGAACACGTGGCAAACAAACAAACAAACGAAAATTAAGCTTTTTATTAATACATAATATGGGAGATCCCACGTGACAATTCTTATCAAAAACGTCGCTTAATGATATATATATATGCGGGGAAAACATAACTGAACCGAGTGGAAGCTTGGAGGGAGATTAAGAGGCAAAGAGTGACTACTCAAAATACATTGAATAAAGATGATGAGGTTGTAAATGTCTTTAGTGTTAAGGATTAGAAATGTTTATCAACTTCCAGTCAGTGATTTAGGTCGGTTAGGGTTTGCTGACGAGAAAAGTAATTAATGTCATGAATTTATTTTATTGTTTTTGTATCATTAATAATTACTTAATAAAGTGAATAATTTTGAAGAAATTTTCGAAATCAAAAGATTTCTTCAAGTAGTCTTTCGATATATAAAATACTGTAATCATTATCAATGAACGTAAATATTTAAGCACCTGAAATAGCTCGATATTGCAGTAAACTTAACTTTGTGTTACGAGTTCGAAGACGGTGTCATATTTGGAATTATTTTTTTTGTGAAATGGATTATTCGTCAGGAATTTCGAGATAGTTCTGATAAAGCTTAATTTGCTTACTATATCCTTATGAATATAACGATAAAACAGGAAAAATAGGCACAATGTCCAAATTTAAGCATTTACGCTTAGCATTTGCTTGAGGTTTTATCGGCATAGACAACTTTCATTAGTGATGCCAACTAGATTTAGTGTATTGTTTACGCATTTTCATTTCAAAGTTTAGCATATTTCCTAACATTATATTAAATACCACGTAGACCGCTATGGCTAAAGTAAGCTATAGGATTAGGTTTTCTTTAATAGTGATTGTGTTTTCAAACTGTGAATCTAACTTATCGCACAATGTTTTGATATCACTCTAAACATACATTTCGTACAAGCTGTTACCCATTTGCTTGGTGTAACTAGGATCCTGAAGGAATTGACATTTCTTTTGACATTCGAACTCTTACCAATGCACATGGTATTCAGTCACTTAGATTAGTGGTTCTCAACGTCTATCACCCATACATTCAGCATCAAGGACTAGACGAGTATAACACTCATTACCACTCTTTAATCAATCAGTGTATCAACCAATTTGTTTTATAAAGGATATTCCTATTTAACGAAACGTCTTCTGTTCAAAAATCATACTTTCTTTATTATTAACCAGTTGGATTAGATAATTCAGAATATGTAATTGTGTTGAATAGTTGATGCTAATTAGTAAAGTGTATAACAATTATTTACTGAAAATTATTATTATGTTCATACCTGAAATTTTTAATATACCATGATAAAATTCAACAATTCTTTCTCTTAAATGTTCGTTTTAATTAAAATATTTTACATTAGATTCAAAACGATAAGTTATATATTTATTTTTGGTTAAATGATTAGTTGCTATGTTAAGTGTTTGTATGACATTGTCCATATTGTAGTTCATTTAAAGCTCTCTTTGTAATTCAACATGGTAACACACCAGATCACTTAATTTAACATATATATATATATATATATATATATATACTTGGATTGTATACTTGGTTGTTTGGATTATGGACTGTATCTGAATACAACATTGTAAATGGAGATTTTATTCATGTATAGTTGGAATGATTAATTAGGAGTACTAGTTCATACATGTTGTTCAGAAAAACACAAAATGTTTTGGAAAAAAACAAACACTGTTTATACACATCTTTCATTGAAAACCATAAACCATACTCACCATGATCTTGAAGATATTATTCTATCAGTATTCTCTATTCGTTGATGTATTATCAAAAATTTATGAATAAATTTTTTAAAAATTTTCTGAACTAGACGAAATTGGCTAATTAAAGCCTAAATATTAGAAAGAAGCGAAACATACACCTCAGTAACTGAATTATATTTGTTAATTGAGCCAGTTAAACTAATGGTTTTGCAAACTATCAGAAGGGGTTTTGAGGAGATTTTTGTAATTTTTTTTATAGAGTTGAGATCATGAGTTAATTGAAGCTAGACCACCGTCGAAAACCTGGAAGCACTGGACGGCCGTTTCGTCCCATTACGGGACTCCTCAGCAGTGCGCATCCACGATCCCGCACTCGCGAGATTCGAACCCAGGACATATCAGTCTCGCGCCAGAGTAATTAACCGATAGACCACTGAGTTGGCCGGCATCCAACGGTGTTAATGTCTAACTTCAACCAATCCACGATTTTGAGCAACCGTTCACCAATTGTCTTCACTGAGTTGATATCTCCCAACAGACCTGGTTTTACAAATTATAAATTGAAATACTGGTTTAGTTAACACTTACTATTGCCTACTCAATACATTAAAATTTACCTATTGAATAAATATTTAGAATGATAAGTAATACACTATACATTTTAATGTTGTTTTTTATAAATTGTGATTCAATATTGAGATGAATAGTTGTTACATGATCAACACATTATCTACAGTCTAAAATTCTTCACATCAAGCCACATCAGTCTTGTTCCACTGAATAAATAGTAGATAGCAATTTATTCCACAATCACAACAAACAATCATATCAATAGTAGAAATCAGCATGTTGACAAGACATTACTTTGAATGAAAGGTTAAGTATTTCCATTCATTGTTTTCCATTTTTCTTCAATTGCATTGTTTTCAGTTTTACTTTTATCGGTTAGTGTATAATTATTCCAACCTAATATTATGTCTATGGGATATTTATGAGAATTCGAACGATGGGATCGATATCACATTACCGTGAATTATTGATGAATCGCAAACAATTTAGTTGAAAAACGTAAAACAATCAGAGTTTCTAAATTTTTATAAGTCTACCAGTCTTGCCATCTCACTTGCATCGAGTTGTATACATGTTGTATATGTAATAACAAAGCAGAAAAATCGAGTTGTGTCTAATGAGGAGAAAATCTATTACATATATAATTTATAATTAAGTAGTAGTAGTAGTTACAAGTTCATAAAACAAAACATTTTTATTAAGTATCAATAAGACTAGACACGTTATGTCTAGTCGTGACAGATATTAGTTGTTTATGAAGACCGATTCAATCTGAATACGGTTTTCATCACTTATCGACTTCAATAATAAGAACTATGCATTCTTGAACAGTTACTTTGTTCTAAAACGAGACTCCTCAGTAATGAACATTATCGCTTTCAAGAGTGAGACAGATATCATTAACAACTGAAGATAATCCTTATGTTACATTTTGAAATAACTGAATATGTAATTATGAATCGCTGAATTCATTGACTGAACGATAGCTCAGTCGCTATAAACCCTAAGGCCTAAGGTTTTGACCTTGGGCGCATTCATAGATCCTTACTACTAAGTGGTTAAAAAAATAAGACAAATCATATGTCCATTACTTCCTTACATCTAATGCTCAACGATTTTTATAGTCAGTCTTTGACTAAAATCAACTAGAAATTAGAGTACTTATTTTGTGAGACTAAGATCAATATAAGAGATTCAGTTAACAATTATAAATGTTGAGTTAACCTGCCAAAAGTAATAACGCAAACAATATTTACAAACTTTAATAATACATTTATAATTACCACAGTATTTTACTAAGTGAATGGAAAACTTCTTTATCTGTAGTTTAAATTTACGATGCATACTCCAAATGAGGGATATTTATTATATGTCTACTTGACTACTGATAAATTTTAAGTATTCATTTTTGTACGTAATTTAGATAAGAAGTTATCCATGGAATAAGCTGAAATATAAATGACGCAAAACATTTAATGTTTAAGTGTTTTAATTTTATTAGATATATGTAACTCAATCAATCAGTTTATATATGTAGTCCACTTTATGTACATTATGTTTTAATGTTGCATCGTTGAAGAGAATCATCAGGAAGATATAGACTTAAGTTGCATGTTAGTTTGAGGGGTTTCAGGATACTTGGACATTAATCTTTCATAGACAAAGTTAGGTAAGTAATATATAAAAGGCAAACGTGTAATTAGTTACTTCTTTATGATTCACGAATGCAAATATATCAGTCCTATAGGACTTTAATCACCCTTTGAAAAGTTTCGTGGTTATATCTCTTTCTGTGACATAGACTTAAGTAGATTTGAATATCAAAAATCTTATTATTACCTTCAACATTTCAGATGCATTTTACTAATGTGTAACAAGATATTATATATATATATATATATATATATATATATATATATATATATATATATATATATATTTGATATTAAGATATTTGTAGCATACAGGAATTATCAGAAGTTTTTGTGGAGATTTCAGTATTTTCATAGTTGAGATCATGAGTCAATTGAAGCTCGTGGATGAGCACTGCTGAGGAGTCCCAAAATAGAACGAAACGGCCGTCCAGTGCTTGCAGGTTTTACTTGGTGGTCTAGTTTCAATTGATTCGTGATCTCAAGTTTATAGGAATTTTCTTTAAAAAAAATCGTATAATTCCCTTAGGTGGTATACAAACTAATAAGCTCAGTAACCTCATAAGTTTGTAAATTAAATGAATTATTAATAAGAAGTTATTTATGGATTAAAATTGAATTATAAAATTAAATTAATAGAGATTTGAAAGTTTCTATTACGAGCGATGTTTTATGGTGTAGGAGTAGGTTGGATGAAAGCTAGTGGTGGCCAGACAAAAACATGACACAAATCTATGAAGTCACTGACAAGTGGACTGAGCCATGTTGGTAGGTGTAGACTACCTGGTTGGGATCCGTGAGATGATAGCAAATGATAGTTAGAGACCTTGAATAACATGATTCAAAATCCTCTGCAAAGGCGAAAGTGCATCCACTCTTTGTGTTCTGTCAAATTCTAATCTTCTGAATTCTTCATGTCTCTATCTTTTTCTCTTTTCAAATTTATTTCACTGGATTATAACCCTTGAATAACATCATCAAACCCTAATCTTTCAGATTACTGCTTATACTCTTACTACATCTACCATTATGGGATTCGAATCGACGACTGTATCTCTGTGCTAATGTGGTATGGCAACTCGAACTGATGTAATTATGCACAAAGTTCTACATTGCGACTGATATATAAGATTAAATTTATTGATTATTTCGACGTTTATTCAGTTTGAAGCCATGAAGTGAAAATAAATACCAAGTAATTTCTATATTACATATATATAAATAATAAAAAAGACAATTTCATGAATCACTTGAGTCTATTTTCTGTCATATTCATACATAATTTTAGTAAAGTAACACTTGAATGTATGCATATTCTCAAAAGTTTATGTCAACTACAAACTTAACAATAATATTATTAGAAATACATAAAATGTTATATTTTCACTCTGAAGGGGTTTTTTGTGAAAATTTAGTATTTTCATAGTTGATAGCGTGATTCAATTGAAGCTGGACCACCAGGGAAAACCTAGAAGCACTGGAGTCAGACATAAACACTATCGGATGCCGGCTCAGTGGTCTATCGGTTAAGTGCTCGCGTGCGAGACTGGTAGGTCCTGGGTCCGAATCTCGCGAGGCCGGGTCGTGGATGCGCACTGTTGAGGAGTCCCACATTAGGATGAGTTGGCCGTCCAGTGCTTCCAGGTTTTCCTTGGTGGTCTAGCTTCAACTGACTCACGCTTTCAACTATGAAGATATTTTCACTCAGTTTATTCCATAGTAAAGTTAAATATCACCTCATGCTTAGGATGAATATTTCTGAAACATTTGGTTATCAAGAAGTATTCATTGCTGTACAGTTTATTCTGATCTAACAAGTATAATCTGAATAAGCCTATAAGTTTTCCTGTAAGTAGTATATTATGACTAGTTTCAAACGAATTAATACAATAGACATTAACACTGTTGGATGCCAGCCAACTCAGTGGTCTATCGGTTAAGTGCTCGCACGCGAAACTGATAGGTCCTGGGTTCGAATCTTGAGAGGTGGGATCGTGGATTCGCACTGCTGAGGAGTCCCACAATCGGATGAAACGGCCGTCCAGTGCTTCCAGTTTTTCCATAATGGTCTAGCTTCGATTGACTCATGAACTCAACTATATAAAATTCTTCGAAATACCTTAACTTCATCAGCATACTTATTGTAATTTTGTAACAGTTTGCAATTGTAACTTGAAAAGAGTAAATCCTTTCTTAAAGTACTTGATTCTTAACATTAATAGGTATTTTGATGAGTCATTTAAAGCATTAGGAATACATACTAGCATTGTAATTGTCATTACAATGCCAACTTGTATTAGTTTTTTCTAAAATTTTCTAAAAAACGGGGGGAAACTATCAATATAGAATGATGAACGTACATTTAAAAAAAGTGAACCATTCTCAAATCTATGTCATTTGTAATGTTTGGTAATGTTGTATTCATGTTAGCCAATTTTCCATATAAAATAAGGTAGGGAACCTAATGATGATGCATGACAGAAGTTATGTTTCTAATAAAAGATTGTTGACTTTCATTATTACAACTTACCTATTTACAAATAAACATTATTTCATTGTTCATTAGTGTAAAACATATAACGTAAAAAATGATTTATAAACGATGAATAATGTAAACAATTTTAGCAGAAAATCTACATACGTCACAAATAAATCAATAGGGAATGTCAAATAAATGTGCAGTCATTAAAGATAATCATTATTTAATAGCTGAATCCATGAGCCAATTAAAGCTTGACCACTATCGAAGACCTGGAAACAATGAATGAAAGTTTCGCCCTAGTATGGGATTCCTCGGAAGTGCACATCCACGATCCCACTCGCGGGATTCGAACTCGGGGTATATCAGTTTCGCACGCGAACATTTAACTTCTAAAGTACTGAGCCAGCATCCAAGGGTGTTAATATCTAACTTCAAGCAATCCACGAGATTGAGTCACCATCCACCATTGTCTTCAGCACGAAGCGGCCGTCCATTGCTTTCAGGTTTTTCATAGTAGTCTAGCTTTAATTGACTCATGAATTCAACTATTAAATTACTATAATATCCAAAAATTCCTTTCTGATGATAATTATTATTTGAACTTTCATTCTTTTGAAAAAATTAATTAGCAGTTAAAATAAGTTTAATAGATAGTGTGATAAAAGGAGTATTTTAGTGAACGAGAAGATCGGTACGCACAACCAATTGTATTTTGACACAAAATTACAGAGCATTTCGGTAGAATATGAGAACTATACGTTAAATACTTCATTTGTAGATTTCCATTATTTGTCTTTCATATTCTGTATGATTTTTCCGATCTAAAATTCTTTGCCAATTCCGTTCCCGTTCTCTTTAAGTCAATCTTCATAACCTTTTGCAACCAGGATTTCCACTTCTGATTGATGTTATATACTAATTATGTCGACAGACATAACTTTAACTTCAATGACTGACAGTTTTAAACCATGTCTACATAAAATGACATGTTTCCAAATAGACTACCATTATTTTAAAACATCATATTACCAATGTATAAGAACTTTCGTCTAAATTAGAATGAATAGTTTCACAGTATTTGGGCGCCGAGTTGATGTAAGGCATTAATCAGGAATAATATATTTGTAAAATCTTAGCGAATGAATTTGAAGTAAATCCAACGTTTCGTCCGGCAATCTGGTCCAAGCTTTTTAATATCACTTCGAAATCACATATCCATGAAAATGTATGCTACAAGATATGGAAGTTCCCAATAACTTTTAAATAGATTATCAATTTAAATAATACTAAGACACGTAAGTATAAGATCCCTATCCTCAATAACATACTTAAGTCAGACGTGTGAAGCCTGAATGAATCCCTTTCTTAAACTTATAATCTCCCTTCACTTTTGTTCACATTATTTCGAAATATAAAAGACTATTAAGGACCGTTTCAATCAATATGTTTCAAGAGACATAAATAATAACAAGTACTGATTGACTGTACAAATACGAATTTCCATATCCAAAAATGACTTTCTAAAACTGAACATTCACACCGTATCCCTAAAATCTCAGTGTAACTTAAATTATTGTTATATTTACTCGAAGATCACTCTTTCTTCGCAAGTATCACTACCTTCAACTTTTGTCTTCCTTCTTATGAATTAACATTTATTGTAGAGTGTATTTGAACTGTTTCTAAAGTTGAATAGCAAAAGAATTTTGGTCTGTGTAAATAATTTAAAGATTTTGATTAGGTTTCACTTATACGGACTTCTAAGTTGGAGGAATGCCAAATTCAATAAATAGAGAAACTGGTTGAATGTATTCATCATCTGATCAGTGTAAGCACTTAATTGATAGACAATTATTAACGGATTTCCCTTGACCTTTCTAACATTTAAACAGCTTTTTTACAATCGACACTTAATACTATTATGTGTTTAATAACATTTGCTGATCACATATGAAGTTTATATAGCTAGGTCTCTGTCATTGAATTGTCACTACTACATAAATTAGCCACTGAAAACTGTAAAGGATCATAGAAATTAGTGTCTGGTTATTTAAAATTTCCATCATTATATCCTACGAACCCATATTTTCTTATGACTATGAACTAATAGCGGATGACAAACTCGTTGAACTAACAACAATAAAAATTCTTATTCAGTGGCTTAATGATCACATGTAGGTCATAAAACCTGATTTTCATAGGTTTGTTTCATGGAACGGTTTTCAAAAAGACGCATTTGAGAAGTCCAATATTTCAAGTTCAGAGGTCATTTAGTTCTAGTAATTTTTCGAGCAATTCAATTTTTCAATGAGTGTTACATCTTAATGCTTAAATATCCACTTCCACAATCCAAAAGTCATATTAACGATAGACACCTGAGCGATTATTGTAGTATTCTAGTTGGATTAATTTGTAAGAAAACAATTTTCTTCATAATTCAACAAACCTTTTTTTCGTAAATATTAATAAAATGCAATTCTTCTGTGGTAGAATTCATCTCTAAAGGTATAGATCTTTCTTTATGTGAAACGGATTGTTTGTAAAAAAATCCAATCTAATCTAAATTGTACAAAGTAATAGAAATAATAATCAACTACAGTATGGGTGGTCTTATTGTTCGTTCATAAAGCTTTTGTCTAAACACTAACGTAACTATATTATAGGAAATAAATAAAGTGTTATCTATGAGTCATGGATAAATAAAAATGAATTATTCAGTACTATTCTCAAATTTATTACAATTTTTGTCATTTCCTGTCGATAAGCGCACTGATATTTTAATAATATATTTGCAAGAATTAAACTCTATTCACTTTAAATTAAAGTATAGTTGAAACTATCGTAATATATATATGGTGGTCTAGTTTCAGTTGATTCATGATCTCAACTATTAAAATTACTATAATATCCACAAACACCTTCTGATATTCATCAACATATGCTCACTAGTGACTGGCTTCAATAGGTATTTCCTGGAGTTCTAGTGAGAAGCCATAACCAGTGGAGTTCAACCAGGTTTGTTGTGAGATACCAACTCACTGAAGACAATGGTGGATGGTGGCGCAATTTCGTGAATCGGTTGAAGTTAGACATTAACGCCGTTATATGCTGGCCGGCTCAGTGGTCTAGTGGTTAAGCGCTCGCGCGCGAGACTGATAGGTCCTGGGTTCGAATCTCGAGAGGTGGGATAGTGGATGCGCGCTGCCGATGAGTCCCACAACAGAACGAAACGGCCGTCCAGTGCTCGTAGATTTTCCATGATGGTCTAGCTTCAATTGGTTCATGATCTCAACTATTAAAATTATTCTAATATCCACAAAACCACTTCCTATAATGAAAACTACTGAAATATATCATCATTAAAAAAATGTCAATGCAAAAACCAACAGAAATTAACCAGTATTAAATAAGTTGTGTACAGACAAGAATGTTAAGATTTCTGGTCAGTGTGCAGTCAAAGTAAAACCCTATTTAGTAATTCCAGCTGTTTTATCATACTCCTCACGGTTATGTTAACAATGCTTAGTGATAATAAAACACAATTGTTTGGTGGTGTTTACAGTACTATTTAAACATGAATATAATTTCAAAATATATGAAATCACTAAAAAGTACCTGATTTAAACTATACAGATAAAAAAAGTGTTTCAAAGAAGTTGTACAATCATATTTTTGATGCCACATTTAAATTATTGAAGGATATGAAACTAGTTACTTGTCTAAGTGAATAGGTATTCTTGAAAAAAAAGAAGCGTGATTCTGTCTACAAGGAATCAAATAAATAAATCGACTAAAGCATAGACATTCGACCGAGACAAATCTTTTTGCAACCTCCAAGATGTTGCAATTGAATAAAATAAAATTAAGGTAGTCAATGTAATGTCATTCAATAGTAGAAATACGAGTGAAAAATCAAAGTTTTAAGCAAATAATTTACAACAATCTCAGTTGAACTAAGAATCTAAATACAATACACATGAATGAAGAGATTACGTATATTAAATTCCAGTGTGAGGTTGAGGAAAAGGATTATTATCACTTAAGAGGTACACTTGAGTGACTTTTTAATAAGTTATGGAAAATACACATAGTTCATCATTATTTGTCACAATGACAGACTTTTTACATGTCATCTTCCTTTTCACAAATAGAACTTAATAATCTCTAGTAAAGTATTTTAATAATATTAGTTTTAATACAAGAAAAATCTCTAATTTAAACAAAGTTAATAAAATATTGAATTTCTTTTCAGAAAAAAATTTATTTAATTGACTTTTGTTTGAATTATAGAAATATGAGAATGATATTGATGGTTTACCAACTATCAGTATGAAATGGTGGAGACGTCTAAAATTGCTTATTTGAAGATTGTGACATATCCATTCAATCAAGAAATGAGTGAAAATGATTATAAATTAAATTAATCCATAAAGTTACTGTTTGCTTTTGTTTAATGTACATTTCAACATGGAGAAAACAAACCAAATCACATATGATGGAGAAACTCTAAAAGATGTGGAAACTTTCACGTACAGGGACAACATTATTGATGGACGAGGGGGATCTGATGCAGATATAAAGGCAAGGATTAGCAAAACAAGGACAGTATTCTTACAATTGAAGAACATATGGAATTCAAAATAACTGCCAACCAATATCAAAGTCAGAATCATGATAGTTCTACTGTATGGAGCTAAAACTTGGAGGACTACTATAACCATCACCAAAAATGTACAATTATTTATAATATGATATGATTTTAAAAATGCCATATATTAGTTGTTTTTAATAATATCTTGGGCGAGACAATAGTTTATGGACGAACTAATCGGATTTATGATAACAGGTCTCGGATTTCGGCGCGAAATTCATTCATGAATTTGGTTAAATAGCGTTTTGGCATTTTAGCTAATGTCAATTCGTTCTGAAAACCCTACATCTAATTCCTAACCCTAACCATCAACAGTAAATCACAATCTTTATCCTTCACACAGTTTTAAAACCCTCATTTAGTCCTAGTCAGTAGGTAGACATTCACAAGGTCACTGTGGCATCGCTCAAAGGTCGTCCATAAATTATAATATCACCATATCTTGTTTAGTAACACATTTGGTATTTTACTCAATAAACTTTTATTCTATATTTTACTAAAATATTTTTTTCGGTTAAAAAATGTTTATGATTAGTTGAGATCGATTGTTTACAACATTAAATATCGGTATTCTTTTTCAAAAAAAATGTTTATCGATTTGTTGGTTGATATTTTCTCTTATTTCTTTCTTAACTCTTAATGTTCACACACAATGGGTTCTCTTCACATACTTTTAAATTACCTTAACAATAAAAGAACAGAAAACTTCACCATAATGTTTCAAACTCATGAACTCTATCACAAGAAAAAAGCTAAGAATATAATTCTTTTGTTTAGAAATTTTATATAAAAATAAAACACATTGTATCACTATATGTTCTAGTTTTAGATAATATCAGTTAGTTTTACTATTGAAGACTACTATCATTTCATTCATATTTGTTTTATTTTACTTACTTACGCCTGTTACCCATAGTGGAGGAGCATAAGCCGCACACCAGCATTCTCCATCCAACCCCGTTCTGAGCCTTCCTTTCCAGTTATTTCCAGTTAAACTTCATCCCTTTCACATCTGTTTCTGTTCCCCGACGTAATGTGTTCTTTGGCCTTTCTCTTTTCCGTTTCCCTTCCGGATTCCAAGTTAGCACCTGCCTCGTGATGTAGTTCGGTAATTTCCGCAATGTATGTCTTGTCCGTCTCCAACTTCTCTTTATAATTTCTTCTTCATCTGGAAGTTGGTTTGTCCTCTCCCATAAAACACTGTTGCTGATAATACCCGACCAGTGAATGTTGAGTATTTTGCGTAAACAACTGTTTATAAATACTTGTACCTTCTTGAAGATGGATGTAATTGTTCTCCACGTTCTATTTATCAGTTAGCAAAAACTTTAAATTATGAAACATGAACTCATTCATTCCTTACAATAAAAATATTAACACTTTCTATATTCATTCATTCTATTATAGAAGTTAAATTCTCAAAGTCATAGAAATGAATTACATACAATAAATTTTAAAAAACTTTCTTTCCTACAATTTTCATTTAAATTTAGCTGAATGTTTTTTTTCCATAGATGACAAGCATGTGAAAAAAAAATTGTCTATTGTATTTCCGTTTTGCTATCTACACTGATTTAATAAATAATATAATGTCAAGGTTGCAATGGGGGAGGTAGGGGGTGAGTTAGATCGTAAATAAACAAACAGATTTGTAATACATATATATATATATATATATATATACTATCCCACGGTTCAGAAGCAGTTCATTCAGCTCTGTGCTTCATGTTTACTGCAAAATATTATTGTTACTGGGGGGCACACTAGACACGTGACATCTCTTTATTATACATATATTTATTTATTTATTTATGTAAACAAATATCGTATGTTTGTTTGAATTCGATGATAAAGTTGAATGGAATATGTGTACTGAACCCATTGTTTACTTATTTGTTTGTTTTAATCATACGGTTTGTTTATTTACTGTTTTTTTAATGTTTGAACGGATATAAGCCGTCCGAAGCAAAACGTACTATTTTACGGGTATTTATAAAACCGGATCATAGTAGTCCAAACATCTTTAAACTAATTTTCTGAGTGAATATCATCAGTTTAGTATTCCAAAAGGATTCAGCTAAAAGAAGTCAAATATTCAACTCCACTGGCTTTCATCAGCTAATTTGTGTGAAGTGGAAGATCTATTGATGTCATAGGTATTTCAAAGCAATTCAAATACACCAAAGCTAGTAGTAGAATTATGTGGCTAACTGCAAGTTGTTGAATAGTTCAAGACGACTTTCAAGATGTCCTGTACCTAGGTATCGTGTGTTGTAGAACGTATCGAGAATAGCGTTTTGACATTTTAGCTAATGTCAGTTCGTTATGAAAACCCTACATCTAATTCCTAACCCTAATAATCAACTGTAAATGGTAATTCTAATTCCTCGCATTGCTTTATAACCTTCATTTAGTCCTAGTCAGTAGGTGGACATTCACAGGGTCACTAAGGCATCGCTCAAAGGTCGTCCATAAATTATAATCTCACCTCATAAAGTTAAATGATTTTATAAACGAGTACATGTTGGTTAAATTGAAGAATAAATCTATTTATGTTAATTATTTTTAAAAATTTCATATATTCATTATCAATATTTAAGGTTCAAGTCAAATACGTTCATGTTAATACTAAGAGAAGAAATATAATTTCACCCTTTAAAAATCTGATTTAATGATAGCAATGAACAGTTAGAATCAATCGTGTTTTCGCTGATTGAAGATCGTTCTTGCTTCCAATTAAGATGAATTGGATAAAGACTGTAAACCAAGGTAAATTGAACTGTTATCTTATTTTTTTCCGTTTTAGGAAAATTGATAAGTACATATTCAAAACTTAACACAGAGTTTAATCTAGATACTCTATGTAGCATGGCTGACATGATACCTTTAAGCCATTGAGAGGTAATCAAGTGAACCAGTCAAATTTTGAATTCCCATATTGTGATTTAGAACAACATATATAAGCGAACAATATTGTTTTCGATTAGATCCTCATTAGGCTTTACTCTTCATGATTTAAAAGAAATTCAACAATCTCCACAACTCCATACTTACAACATATTATCTATTAAATGAAACAGTGGTAATATGTTTAACAAAATAACAAGTTTATTAAGACGTGTTGAAATTGTCATTACATGTACAAAATTTACTAAACGTAAAATGTCCGTAAGCAATCAAATACTACCAGGAAATTTCACCTTGAATTGGGTAGATGCTTTCCGATGTCTATAGTTTTACTCCTTTAAGCACTGATAAAATTCAATAAGCCTCCTTAATTTTGTTAATAACCTATATTATGCTAAATTTAGATGCATTCCTAACAATTAAAAGACATTAAACAGACTTTTAACTTGAGGCCAATATATTTTGTCCAATATACTGCGCATCATTTTCACTTTCTATTTTCTATTGTTGAATTATTTAAACTAATTGGTTTATGACCATTTATAAATTGATTGTGCATTTGAACACTTCAAAATGACAATCACATAAACCATAGAAGTTGTATGGTACATGTATAGAAATAGTTAAAATCGTAATCAACCTGTCACTATCATGATCTCATAGTTTTCTTTTTGAATTATCTCAACGTGATAAATTTTACGTTTGGGGAAAATAGTGATGTTATTCAACATGATAAAAGCCAAGTTACTTTTATTTATGGTAAGTAACAAAAGAAATCCAAACTATATTGCTGACGTTTCATCAAAAGATGTACGAATAAAATAATCCAACAATTTAGTAGTAACCAATCAAATTTCATAAGAACAGAGGATTTAAGTTGATTATTGATTGCAAAAGTTTTGTAATTGAATTGTAATAAGCATGGAACAAAATATAAGTAGGAATTCAGACGGTTTGATATGATAAAGCGAAGTATTGAAATACGTTAACTATGACATATCTGACTATAGTACAGAAGTATTTATCTCTAGCACTTCAAATAACACACTAATTTCTTTAAGACTGTCATTATTATCAACTGACAGATGTTAAGAGATACCAAATCTTTGTCATTGGCTTCATTGCTCCTATTTCTGAAAATTCAGTATCAAATAACCCTTCAGTAGTGTAGCTTACAGCTTTATTGTTGATCCAAACATTACTGTAAACTGAACAAAAAAACCCCACAAAGTTGCCGTTATAAATAGAATAAAATCTGAAATTCACTAAATAGTCTAATATAAAACAAGCAATGAACTACTTTAAACTAACACTAATTCACTTAAAATTATAATTTAACGGTTTATAAATCTTTTATCATTATTCTAACATTGATTTGTTATTCTTATTGTCAATGACATGTGTTTCATTATTCAACTGGAAAATAACTCAGATTTTAATGCTTCACTAATCAAGTTTAAATTATGTTAAGAGACAAAAATTATTTCATAATTTTAATCGCTGTGCACATGTTTATCATTTACAATTAACCTAACTGTGTTAAAGTACCTCTAGTGAATGTGTTAAGAAGAAAGATATAAAGGAATGGAAGAAAATAAAGGATCTTAGCTACTGATATTAAATATTAAAAACGGTAGGTGGGCTAGTTACACATTTTTTGTTAAATAACCCGAATCTAGGTCACAGTAACCAGAACAATTAGGGTAAATTGTGACATAGATATAAAAAGAAATCGAATAATATACAGTATATAATGGAAATCAGTTCCAAATTTATTCATAGAATTTTGTTTTATGTGACCTAAATAATTATGTGATATACAGCAACTGTTCGAAAAAAAAAGATACTACAAGTGAAATGTATCCAATACATTGAAGATATTCTAACACACATTATTCATTGTGTTAAACTGTAAATGTTTCTAAATTTATGTTGATTTAATCTATCAAATAATTGTATCAAATATGGGAAGAAGATTCTAGTATACACTTTGATGTAGATCATTTTCATGATAGAAAGTAAATAAATCACTCGACAACTGTTTTCTATTTTGTTATAAGCAAAAATAGATGGTAGTGGATGCACGTTTCATCTTGCTTTGGACTCTTCAGTTGAATGTACCTGCATCTCAGAGTTGATTTTCACTGTCAGACTTAAATTCAGTACAATTCACTTCAAATGTCGCCGCGTAATCCACTTAGTTATTGAGTTCAAATACCCACTAGCGTGTGCAATGGAGTGAAGTTTGATTGATTTCTGTATTGGTTGTTTGAATTTTCCCATTGATGACCCGGAGTGAATATCAACTCTGAAATGCAGGCATATCTATCTGATAAGTCCTAAATAGGATGAAATGCGCGTCCTGGATTCCACTGCTAGCTACCATCCATCTTCACTTATAATGCTTGTGACGTAAGGCAATATGGAGGCAATCCGCACAGCATGCACATGTACCAATAAAAGACTGATCAATTGCAGTCATAAACATCAATGGGAAGATTCAAATAAACAATACAAAACGAATTTGCTTTTACTTTTGTTTTATCTTAGCACCAGTTACGAAAACTAACTGTATGATTTTTTTTCATTGTTTTATGATTAAAAATGCTTCATTATTTACCTTATGTAAGCTGAATATTTTGTCAATGATGATGGTAGATATAAAGTAAATTTGGAATTTGAAGTATGAATCATTTGAAGGCATAATGGATATATATTCTAAAGAATCAACTTTTTATTATGTATAATTTCACAGATGTACACAATTAAGGGATTCTAATTTAGACTGTGTTAAATGTTCGATTCCTCTCTATCATATGTAAGTCCTTGACTATTCAGAAACTGACTTAAATGTCGAAGTTAGTTAAATCCTCCCATCTCAACTTTTAACTGAATTTCCATATAATTCCCAGATTCAATAATCATACACAGATTTTGTCTTAGTTTAAGTTCACTATGTTGAGTGTACTTAATCACCCTATCAGTCTGGTAATATTTTCTACTGAAAATCATAATTTATGGAATGAAGTATGAAAGGGTATCGATCGATCGATTGTTAATTAGACTTCCGAGAATGGCATTATTCTATGAATTATTTGGTTCTTACAACCACCTAGAATTTATCTCATTTCCTCGGTCCTCCGACTAAGGCTATCTTAAATAATTTAATTAAAAAGTATCAACAAAATCATTCAGTATCATGTTATCCACTCCTTAGAGTGTATCAGGTTTTATTAAGCAATGAAACTTTTTCATGTAGTATTCAAAGAACTAGAACTGTGGTTCCTGCAGTTACTAAGTGATAAAATGATTCATACTGTACGTTCTTAACAAGGTAGACTGAAGTTAAATCACATCTTTATATACATATCAACTCTACTTGCAATCACTCTGGATTTACTGTTGATCCCAGGCCCTGGTATAGTAGGAGGGTTGATAATAGGGTTAAGAACTCCAACTCGCATAAAACAATGATATAGAACCCGTTAACAGATAAAACCATTTATACTGTGTGTGCTCTAAGAATAGAAGCGTTTTCACAAAGATGAGTTATGATATCTCATGAGTTAGAGATTAACGCTAGATAAATCAAGATGGTTAAAAATTATGAAATTTCTCTGAGGTAAAGTTCATTAGCGGTCTATTTAAAATAATTTCATTCAAAAAGAAAGAGATAATAAAGCAAGAATCCATTTTTTTGCAATCCCCTTCACTTATTGAATTGTTAAGATAAAATTGATTTTCATGATTTCAACTATGAAAATACTGAAATCTCCACAAAACTCCTTATGATATTAATCAACATATGCTCATTAGTGACTAACTTCCAGCGATATTTCCTGGAGTGTTAGTGAGAAGCAGCGACCAGTGGAGTTCAACCAGGTCTGTTGTGAGATAGGAACTCACTGAAGACAATTGGTGAACGGTTGCTCAAAATCATGGATTGGTTGAAGTTAAACATTAACACCGTTGGATGCCGTCTGGCTCAGTGGTCTATAGGTTAAGTGCTCTGACGCGAGACTGATAGGTCCTGGGTTCGAATCTCACGAGGCGAGATCGTGGATGCACACTGCTAAGGAGTCCCACAATAGGACGAGTTGGCTATCGAGTGTTTCCAAGTTTTCCATGTTAGTCTAGCTTCAATTGGCTTATGATGTCAACTATAAAATTACTAAAATCTCCACAAAACCCACTCTGATTGAAAATAAGAAATAGACAAATAAATGAAACAATTAAATAAATAATAAACATTTTCACTTATTTAAATATATACCAAGGTAAACATATAATTATATATGTGTGTGGTTCTATATAGGTGCATATGTGTTTATTCAAGCATTTATACAATTTACAACAATTGAATAATAAACAAAATGTTTACACATCAAAGAATTTTGTCAACCATCCCTTCTAAAATTCTTAATTTACTTGTATATATACTTATTACTTTTAAAGAAAAATAAGTTACATTTTATAAAGAAATGAACTTGAAAATAATGATCGAGTGTATCATATTGAACTGAGTAAATATGTCAAGTAGTATGAAGGGGTGTAAAAGAAATTGACATAAGTGTATATACATGAATTCATCAAAGATGTAAAAGTTTACGATCACTTTGTAAAAGAATTATTTACACTTCATACATTTCATAAGGTACAAATTAGTAAACATTTGTAAACAACATATAAAGTGAACTGATGATGAATGAATTATTGTTATTTGTAAATTCTATGTGTTGTAGAAACTTTAACCTCCCCCCCCACTCTTCATATAATTCAGTTATAATCAGCAGGATATTGATTATTTTTTTTATTGTTTTAAGTGGATCTCAAATGATGATGTGTTGTTTTCATTGAAATTCTTCTCTTCATAGTCATCATTATTATGATTAACAGAGTAGTCAAATTCATTTTGTTGTTATTCTATGAAATTGTTTTTGGAAATTATTTGTAATAAAGTGTTACTTGTTTACGTAATATTTTAATGATTTATGTCTTGTGTATCATAAAAGGGGCTCACATTCATGATCATTACTTTAATTCTTTTGTATTCAGATAAATGACCATACATCAAGATGATCATTTATAGTTATTTGTGTGTGTGTGTGTGTATGCGTATTAACGTTGATGAATTAAACTGAACAAATACTATTTTAATTAAAAAATAAAACTATAATTTTACAAATTGATGCACCCCATTGAGAGAGGACTCATTAAAATGTGTCAACAATAAGGTAATTGATTGAAAAGTATCCTGATTGAATCGATCTTAATATTTATGTATATAATTTTTAAATGATGTATCATATTCTAATATGAAGAATTCAACCTTAATAATGAACATGTCATGATTCATGAAAATGACAAGTAGTCATTTTCGTTTAAATTAAAACATTTTATATACAAAATAAATGACAGATTTATAATGAAGTAGCAGAGAACAATTTCTGTCCATCTTA
Source organism: Schistosoma mansoni (assembly GCF_000237925.1). Taxonomy (NCBI): domain Eukaryota; kingdom Metazoa; phylum Platyhelminthes; class Trematoda; order Strigeidida; family Schistosomatidae; genus Schistosoma; species Schistosoma mansoni. Next base: position 10,420,273 of record NC_031497.1, read on the forward strand.
TTATTATCGAAATGGACGTTTGTGGAGAATGTAGTAAATTTAATAGTTGAATTCATAGTTGATCACCATTGAAAACCTTAGATCGACTCATGGATTCAACCATTAAAATTACTACCATCTCCACAAACCTCCATTCTGATAATAAACATGTGTTCACTAGTGATTAGCTTCAAGATGGGTCTCCTGGAGTTTCAGTGGGAAGTCGTGACCAGTGGAGTGCAATCCGTGTCGGGTGTGCAAGACGTTATCCCCAAAAAATTTTACTAAAATATTTAAAAATTGAGTAAAATTATGAAATTAGAACTGAGATCTGTGTTATAGTTGAAATAATGACTTACAGATCAATCAGTTCCTATCTGTTCAACTGATCTTTGAAAACTGATATCTAATTAGATTAGAGTTTGAGGTCTTTATCCTCATAGAGAAAATCATCAATAATTAGGCATGTTCAGAATATTAATAATTGTAGTTACAAATATGACCACTGAATAAAACATCTGTATTTTCAGTTTAGTATGCAGAAAATTCCTCATTCTATACATAATTTCATGAATTCAGTCAAAAATTGCCTAGTTAATTAGTAGTATACAGTTGATTGTTTTAATAAAATTAAATTGATGAATTTTCTATCTAATAGTTTTATACAAAGTATTGTTAAACATACATTTTTGTATTTTCTCGAAAAGTTTTTCTGATTAGACGGTTAGAACAAACTTTTTTGACTAGTTGGTTCGAACTAAGATGAACTGAAAACTCTAAAAAGTTACAAAAAAGCTTATTTCCTCATCATTAATTACTAATATTATGATTTCTATATAAGTCAATTAAGAATTATCAATTCATATGACAAATAAAGTTTTCCTACTGGACAACTATCTCTCAGGATTGTCTATTAATAATAATCATAATATCAAACTTAGTTCACACAAATCCAACAACTGTTAAAACAAGTAGTGGATTACGTAATCTAAGTGGAATGACCATTTTTTAAGACTTTATATCTGATAAACGATTTGCATAGTTATCCAATAAATTTCCTAGTCTGTTTTCATAACAGACTGAAAATTGTATATTCCTTAGAAATAAGGGAGCATTGAACAGCTGTTAATTGTCAGTTTAAGACTCTAAAGAATAAGGGGGGTTCCCACAAACCTACATGAACTTGAAAACAGAAGCTCCAGCTTTTGTGATGAATCAAATACCCACGTACAAATGATGAAATTTAGTTAAATCAGCTCAACGTGACAAACAAATAATGTCATAGGCCATAAATGTCTAAATATCTATGTGAATAAACTTCATAGATCGTAACTCTTGGTCAGAACATTGGAATTTAAATCGCAACTAATGACTGATATATTTTATGTTACTAATGAATTTCACTTCCTTTCCTCCTGGGTTCTATTTGGAATTTGATTATTTAAAATAAACAACTAGTCATGGTGACTGACGTACTCATCATGAAGTTAATAGACTTTTAATTGACTCTAGTTTAACCATAAAAAATAAATACTGAGGTTATGTTTAACAAGCTGTTTTCAACGCTTATTCATTTCATAATAGATTCTTGTGTAAACATTTTTTATATATTTATTACATTGACTTATCATTTATCAATTTAAGATTTACTCAAACAAAAAGTTTACTATCTTTCATTGTTTGACTGTAAACATAAACATAATTGTTTCTATGCTATGATGAGAAGTGATAATGAGTTGCCTATGTATGTATATAAACACACTATTAATCACATTTCTATTTTAGCTAGATCCACTTAAATAGTCAACAAATTTACTTTCCTTTCGCCTTGGAAACATTAAGACAAAATTGTTTGGAGAGATCTAATGAAAACTTAATTCAACAATCTACTCTTCTTAATATGAATATTAATGTAATCGAATATAAATAGAACATTTAAATTACTTAATGGGTTCTTTTTCTATTTATCTATTTAACTAATATTTGAGAGGAAGAATGAATAAGTATTATCGTCACTTACTAAAGGTTATTCGAAATAAAGACAAGTAATATGATTCTAACTATTAGAGAAGTGAAAATAAACAATATTTCAGTAGTAGTCACACTTTATAGTTACTATGCTACATAATAAGTATAATGTTAATGGATTTAAGTTTGTGCTCAAGTTTGTAACACTAAGACAAGATATAAAAAATGATATATTTTACCTTAATGGTTGTTAGATTCTATTCAATTAGAGCAGATTTTTATCATGAATTATTAGTTAAAAGAAGAATATAAACTGTGTATCGGGCAGATGATTCGAACTATGTTCCGTGGTAATTGGTAGTTGTCAATAAGTGGTACATGGAATCCTTAGGGAATTACGGATCCGGGGTGAGTCCATACCTATATCATCCAGTTTCATAATCTGACACTTTTATACCGAGCTACTCACACTGCGGTTGAACCCCTGTCAGGTTGAGATATTTACAGTTAATTGATCTTGATCGAAGGTTTCCTGAGAACTGCCACTATAAATTGATATCTCAGAATAGTCCACGCGATACTGGGTCGAACTATAACTTTGCTAGAATCTAATTACCACCAGAGTACTGGATAAACTATTTTATAATGTATTATAACAGAGAAATTTGAGCTATAGTAAACTATTTTCAAGTAATTCATCTTCTTACATCAAAGAAATTCAATATCCGAACCTGGAGCTTACTTTAAAATTGGCAACGCTGTTATTTGTTTGGAACTTTGTCTAAATACTTTGTTTTAATTATTGATTATCAGTTTGTAACAGCGCAAATCTTCCATTGACTTTTAATTATGTGGATTTCTTATTTTTGTCTCAATGAACAGTCATTATCAGGCTATTCTGCTGCCAATTACACTTCTTTCACAATAATCAGAATATTTTCTCAAAATTCATTCTTGATTTTTCCTTAACTAAAAAAATTCTCTTGAATTTGACCCAAATTATCCATCTTGTTTACGAGAAAAAATAGATAGTTATCTTTGACATTCGTAGACAGGGTTACTACATTATGAAATATGGTAGGTCATATGAGTAACATCCCATGATACTACCTTGACACTTAACATCACATGGGTCATAAAGTTTAATATCTCTTTGACTGAACGAGTTTAGTGTAAACAAAGTGTAACATTTTGTCTGCGAGGAAGTTTAGATATGCTAAAATCTAGGACAGTATCTACAAGATGCACCAGACTCATTATTTTAAAATAAGATACTATCATTTGTTATATAATCTTCAAATTTCCCTTCATATTGTTGAAATTGATATGCAGATTGTGCTCACTATGAGCTGGTTTTAAAAATATTTGTTGGTAACACACAATATTCACTTTCCAAATCAAGCGATATGGAGCATCTTTGTTAAAGTCATCATGACACTGTCTTTACTTACAATAATCATATATGAAAAATTATATGTTGTCTATCGAATGAGTTCTGTTCAAAGGACTAGAAATGCATGATACTGTCTATGATTATGTTATTCTACAATATAAATGCCTCATTACTACAGAAGGTCAGTTTTAGTTCAAAAAATTCATTGGTAATATTTATTATTATGAAACTGAATAACATTAAGTTCTAATTCAACAAGAACCATTAGTCTTCCCAAAGTTATTTACTCATTATAGTAACAACTATCAGCTAACAAAACGATTATATCCAAAGTATACTATCAATTGATTTCAACTATTTAGCTATTTAATAAGTGAAATGATTTAAAAATATTTCGATAAGTATAACTTAGTAACCTTCAAATCAAGAAAACAAGGTGATGTTTCAATTTAAAGATCGTTCTTCTACCTGTTAACCTTTTAAGAATTATACATTTAAGTTCATATAAATGAAATGAATACTTATTATTTCCTCACATATATAATTCAATAATTTATGTTTAACAGAAGACTAAAGGACAAATATAATATATAATTCAACATTGAATCAGTTAGTAAGAAACTCCATAAATTAAAATGAAATAAATATTTTCCCTTAATCATTATCAATTCAATTCATAAATTTGAAGTGTCATCCTATTTATTTAATGTATACTTGTTCAATTCGTTTTTTTTTAGTATACTAAATTCTCCACCAAACCTCCCTTCTGATACTGAAATAGTTCACCACATTAATTTATACAATAATTGAAGTTTGTGGTAGAAATATAAGCGGGGTTTTTTTTAACAATCAAGATTATTCTTATTATTATATATGTTTACATTGAAAGAACTAAGCGAGAGATACAGAGAGCGGGGGGTGGGGTAGAAAGAGAGAATGAAATAAATCGTTTAATTTAACACCTTTACCTTAGTTTCCTAATAATTTTCTTGATTTTTTTAAATTACTCTCTGTATTCTGATAAATGATTTTCAATGTAATCCAATTAAACATTTATAATATTTCTTGTAACATATGTTTATTCTACCTTATATTATTTTTTTTGGACAATTTAAAAGGAGGTGAAAGGAAATTACAGGAAATTTATTCATATATACAATATTGTATTAATCATATATACATTGATAAGAATAATAATGATAAGATATACAAAATCAGTGTATAACATTTAAGGACAAAATTAAAATTAATAGGGGGAAAAATCACTTCAAAAGAATCTAATATATATATATATATATACTTTTCCTAATGACAATCACAAATGTTATCCAGTTAATTGTGTATATGAGTGATTGTATGTATGTTGGTATGTATGTTTGTATGTGTGTGTGTGTTTATTTTGAACGGAAATTAAACAAAGAAAAAATTGAAAAATGAAATCATGTAGTTATTTTTCTTTTTATATTTTAATAAAAATTTATTTTTCTTCAAAGAAACCCCTACCAATATTTTATTGTAAATAAATAAATAAATAAATTTTTTTTTAAAAAAAACCCCATAGAAAATGAATGATCTCATGCTGAGTTTTATTTATTTACATAAATTTCTGTTTATATATATCTATATATAAAGGTGAACATGTGATTGAACAAATCTTTCCTTTCAATAATGGTAATAATCTGAGGTGTATTGTTCTGACACTTGTTTATTTCTATATAAAAGTGAATATGGATTCGAACACACGAGGGTAATATGAATAGGTGAGAATATATTCAATCAATATAAAAGAAAATAGAATATGAAAACAAAAGTTATTGTTTAGGGGGAAAAAATCAAATAAATCAAAAATCATATTTTTTTCCTTTAGAAATAAAGAAAAGAAAATGTAGTTATGATATCATGTTTTCTATTTATATATTTAAATTTTAAATTATTCTTTCCCATTGATTTATTGATCATCTTATGGTAGATCATGAAATATATATATATATATATACCCAGATATAGGGTAATTGTTTAAATATTATTTACATATGAATGGATATAAATAGAATGGTTTATAAATACATGCTCAATTATTTTCAGTGTTGTTATTTGTTTTATAAACAATGATGGATAGTGGTTAGCAATAGAATCCAGGACGCGCATTTCGTCCTATTTGGGACCGTTTAGTTGCATAAACCTCCATTCCAGAGTCGATGTTCATTCTGGGACTCGAACTCAGTACCGTGTACTTCAAATGCCATCGCGTTATCGTGTACCAGAGTGAATATCCAGCTGACGAGTCCCAAATAGTACGAAACGCATGTACTGGATTCCACTGCTAGCCACTATCTATCTTTGTTTATAAAGCTTGTGGCTTCAGGCAATATTGAGGCAGTCCGTACAGGATGCACATACACCAACAAGAGACTGATGAATTGCAGTCCCAAATAACAATGGGAAGATACAAGTAAACAACACCAAGTGAGTGTTGTTATTTGCTTGTTTGTTTTCTTTTGTTTTTTAATTGAAGACAAACAACACTACCTGATTTATACTGTGAAAATGGTTCGTTTTATATATTTATAGTTTACTCATACATTATTTATTCAACAATAGATGTACGAATGGGATGTTGCAATAAATATTAAATAAAAAAGGAATAGGCTTTTATTCCTTCAATTGTAAAGATATAGGAATATATTTCGTCAATATCTGAAAATTCAACTACAACTTATTTGAACAAATACAATAAACAAGAAAATGTTAACAATATCTCATTTTCTTCCCATTAGAAGAGTGTTCATATAAGGAGAAATAACCTGCCCTGTATAACGTTTAGATTTGTTTTCAAAAAAAAGTATTTTCAAAGTCATAATACATTTCAAAGAAGTTCCAAAAGCTTTAAACTTAGTTCAACATATTAATATATATTAATTAAAACAACTGCTTTAGATTGAAATAAGTGACTTATATCTTTTGACAAGCTACACATTTCCTAATAATAATCATATTATTACTTGGTAATTCATTGATTTGAAAAGCGTTACTGAAGTTAATTGACATTAAGTTTAAGAAATTACCTCAATCATTCAACACATATAACGTTCATGAAGTTATAGATACGTAACGACAAATAGTTTTAACAGTATGTCATAAACTATTTCAACTGCTTTTATTCATTACCATTTCTGATATTAGTGAATTTAGGTTTAGGTGTCAAAGATTTCTGGTTTGGTTCAATTCCACAGAAATACTTGATATTTATTCTTGTCCATAATAAAACTATCCAATGTTTTCATACAACAGCTTTGAAATTAATCTAACTAGCTTTGCTGTTAAACCTTACAGCATATAACATAATATTTATGAATAATAAATTTGATCTTTATGGTATATTACAATATGGTTAACTAAAAAAATTTCAGATTGCATAAAATCTCCACAAAAGTATCTTAAGTTAGTAATATGTTTACTTGTGGCCGTCACCGGGATGGATTGCATGAAGTTCCATTATGAACTAATGAACGGAGTAGTAAAGAAAGTCAAACCTATGATAGGTCATTATCAAGGTCATCCAATGCAGGTCAGCCAAACAACAGATTTAGCCTTTTTATCATAAAGCAGTACTAAACTTTCGAGAATGTATATTCCGTATATTGACCCAATCCCTAATTATTTGCATATATATATTCCACAGTTACATATGCACATTATCTGTGACTCATTAGTAATATCTGAAGTATAACGTTTACTTTAGAAGGGTGAAGACTGAAACCATCATTTATATGATGTTTATTATTTATCCAGGGAATAATAAGTTAATGCCATAAAATCTAAAGGAATATGGAATTTGTTTGTTTAAGATGCTATTTTAATAATTTTTTATTGTCAAGCCTTGTTTATTTATTGATCTAGTCACTAATTTATTGTTTTTTTCTGTCAATAAATTTTTTTCTAAATTCATTTTAACGAGAATAAAACTAAATAAAAGATCAATATCTAAAGCTTCTATTGGCTAGTCCCCACCTCATAATTGTCACTGGTATATACATGAGTATTTAGAATAACAGCTATGATGTTTTAAATGTTTAGATGCCATTTCAACAATTATTTGTATTTTTAAACAATATACATGAAAATCCATAGAAAACTGTTTAAAATAAATATTTATGTTTTTATAAGGCAACCCACTTTTTATGTACCTGTTATTTTTCTTCTATTAGTTAGATTGAAAACAAATTTTTTTATGAATTAAACATATTTGAAATGTTGAAAACAGTAAATAAGGATTTTACTGGAATGAGAATATCTATGTAGACACCAAATGATCACTTTATATTATTTAATATCATGTTCCTGATGATATCTTACCAAATGTACAGAATAGTCTATCAGTTAAGTACTCTGACGCGAGACTGGTAGATACTGGGTTCAAATCTCGCGAGGCGGGATCGTGGATCCGCACTGCTGAGGAGTCCCATAATAGGATGAAACGTCCGTCCAGGGCTTCCAAGTTTTCCATAGTGGTCTAGCTTCAATTGACTCATGATTTCAACAATGAGAATGTAAATTGTTTGATGTAAGACAATTAACACTGATTAACACAAGATCATGATCTGTAATTTCGTGTTTGTTAACACACATCAGTCACATGTATCTGTAATAAAGATGAAACTAATAGTCCTAGTATGGATAAAACTCATACCAACCAGTGTTACAGTAAGAGACGGAATTGTTAAACTGTCATAACCGTTGCTAAGTTATCGCCAAACTTAGACGTTTTCAATCATCGTCAATGAGCAGCAATCATAATTGTGTTTTGTAATAGTGATATTTTAATCTTACCATCGGTCAATCTGAACTGATAATGGGTAACGTTCACAAACTATAGCACTGAATGATATAAGTTTGATCTTTCATAAATATGTATTCAATAGAATGAATTTTATACATTTGGATATTGACTTGTTTCAATCATCTTTTAACATTTTTTAGCTTGTATTGTCTTTATATTTGTTTATACATAAAAAAGAACCCTGATTAATTACCTCCATCTAAGATGAAGATAAATGAACATGACACTCCAACTTAATGATAAAATTTCTCAAAAACAGTTATCAATCTTTTATTAAAATTACAGTAATTTATTTTATTCTTCTTTTATAGTTTGTTGATAAATAAAAAAAGAATCGGATGACATGAACAGAAAATAAAAAATTAAGCAAATTTAACACACACCCACACACACAACAACAACAACAACAAAAAAACAATAAATCTAATCATAAACAAATTAATTCTTCTTCATTTGACATGATCAGGTCAGATAGTAAAATTGATCTGAGATAGTTAGTTGATTAATACATAATCAGATTAATTAATTATTTACAATCATAATATTTTTTTTCTAGTATTATGTTTATTATATTGCACATGAGTGCAATTGACATTTATTGTCATTATTAGTTAATAATTTGTAATCTTATTAAAATTACCTCAATGAATAAACACATCTATGTGTTTCTATATAAAAACATAAACATAAGACATAATTCCAAATGAAATATGATGAGAAGAAAGCTCCATCCCCTTCCCCCCTTATATATTTATAAACTAAACAAAAATATTCAGGGTTTTAAATTACATGTATTTATGAAATTAACTGAGGGTAGTTTTCAAATTTTGGATTAAAACTGGGTCATTCGATCTGGGTGGTAATTCTCTTCCATATATATATATTACTGATAAAGATTACCAATCTAAGTTGACCTGAAGAAAATATTCTTTGTAAACATAATTACCTCATACAATTAGTCCTGTATCTACCTACCTATTTCATTGTCAATGTTCATATGAATGTAATATGACTTTATGATCTTCTATTGAAACCTGTTTTGTAATTAGTTCATTCATGCGGGTTAAAGTTTATAAGTTGATTTTCTGTATATAAAAACGATGAGAAATAATGATTAAGTTTTTATTATATCTTTGTATAAATCCTTTGAAATTTCCATTTTTTATTATCATTTCTTGATGTTACTATTGTTCACGCTTTATATGCTCAGTTCTACATCAAAGTCACAGTAACATAAAATTCTTTTTTTATTTTTAAAGTTACATTTTACACTTCCATTCAATAAACATAGTAACTAAATTAAAACAAATGTCATTAGTTTTCAGAAATATCAAGTGTCTTATATATATATAATGATAAACTAGATATTTAGTATTTCTTCATTATATTATTTACTTTCCTATTCTTATGAAATACACCTGGTTAATTATCATGTCAAACAATTTTTCAACTTATCAAAATGATATATATCTATATATAGCAAGAGAGAGCGAGTGAGTGAGAAAGAGAGAGTAAGCCAAGTAGGTATAGCTCAGTAGAACTACTTACAAAACATTTTTCATCGTTATCATGAAGCGTGTGGAGATAGTTGGGACAGACTTATTTTGCAACTGGTTATTGCTACTATCTGCATTTCTTCCACCGATTCTAACAACTGGTACATATACTATGAGTGTCTGTAACATGTTTGCTTGAAAACGCATGACCTTATGTCTTCCTTCTTCGTTTTGAATCCCCATAGCATGACACACTGATTATCGCTCACGAATACATTGATGCACACATATGCCTCTTATTCTCAATTACCTGCTGCTACTATACAGTCCTCATCAGCTTCTTTAGTCCATTGTAGACAGTCATACCGGATACGAAGTAGTGATATCGGTTCGCAAAACATCTTATTTTAAATGTTGACGGTTTCATCGAAACTGACTTCTTGAGGATGCTTAGGCAGGATATAATTTTCACACTTTTGATACTCGTTGGGACCAAGTTTCTGTAACAGTAACCGGACTTTCTTAGCGTCGTCCACGGTGACAAGTTCTGTTTAGAAAATATATTCTGTTCTTCCAAACCATGTTTCAAACGTATGACCACCATTTGCATCAAAAATAAGTTCTGGAGTAGACTGGGATATAACTCGAAGCCTTTGTGGTTTGGAATATCTGATTGGATAGAAGGTCCCTCCAAAACCACTTCCAGGAGTTTCTGTTGAGAAGCCAACACCTGCTGCTGCTGTTGCTGCTGTAATAGCAA
>NC_031497.1:10430908-10437304 GCF_000237925.1 Schistosoma mansoni
TCATACTCATTTCCTTCTCGTTTCGAGGGTGTTGTGTACGAAAGAGAGAGCTGCGAAAAGCGAATGTCTAGCGCCTTCACCGTGTTGTGTGGACACGGAAAGTCCACCTAGGGGAGTTGGAAAACCCCTACCTTACATGTCAATGGTGCTCATGGGCTCCAGGTTCCTGAGGGAACAAATGGTGTCTGGACCAATCGTCCGTCACCGACTACCTCGAGTGATACATCTACTAGAAGATTACTCCAGCAACCGTGTGGGATCAAATTGCCAGGCGAAATGTTGGATTTACTTCAAATTCATTCGCTGAGATTTTACAAATATATTATTCCTATTTACTGTTCGTTACATTAGTACTTCAATATATTATGCAATAATATGATATATTTTGAGAATTTCGAACAATTCAAGGCAAACTTTAACATAAATAAACACGATCTGAAGAATAGTTTAAACAAGAACATTGATTAATAGTTAGATCTTAGCTTAGCAAACTATGACAACTGCAAAACTTATTCGAGGTCAGATTTACAATTAACATATATGCAAGGTTAGTGAATCAGTATCTAATAATTTATGTTTTTTTAAATTTATTGTGTTTATTATGGGGAGTAACATACTTAATGTTGTCGGTGAGTTACTGTCTTATTACCATTTTTCAGAACGAAACAGATGTCTAGTTCTCCAGTAGTTCTCCATATTATATTAACTAGTATTTGACGAAAATTAAATCCTATGTAAAGAAACATTAGTAATTAGCGATGCAAATTTATTGTTGTACGTCATCATATGCAGTTTTAGTTTATTTTTGGTCTGACTATACATATCGATTCATACGTGACTAAAATGAGTAGGCTTACCCACCACCCTTGTGCGTCATTTTGTTTTGCTTCTCTTTCCGATCAAAGATTGTACGAAATATGCGTATTCAAAAATCTGTTCTCGTATTTTACTTATTTGATTCCGTTGTTAACTAACGCGATTTAAGTCGATGATTATATACAAGGATTGGCGGCATGTATATTTCAATGACAACCATTCGTATTATCCAAATGAAGTCAGATTAAGGGCCATAAGAGTGGTGAACCCGCTGATGATGAACCTAATGCAGCAAACTACGTCGATGAAGAACCTTCCGCACTCCATACTCTCGAAGGACAAACTCAGCGAAGCCAGCTCAATCGGCAAACAACGCAATTTTGATCATACGATCAAATCGGAGAGAGATCACGGTGTATGTACATCAACAGTTCCGAAGTACTTAATGGAAATTTCTTAACAATTTTATTGCATTATGAACATGAACTGATCAATGTTAGATTACCATTGGAAACCTAGAAGTACTAGACTACCGTTTCGTCCTGGTATGGGACTCATCCTCAAAAATACATATCCACAATCCTATACTAGTACGAAACAGTCGTTCAGTGCTTTCAGGTTTTCAATAGTGGTCTAACATTGATCGGTTTATGATCTCAATAAAAAAAACTCAACAATCTCTACACACCTATACTGATAATTTTATTACTGACATAAAAACCTACAAACAATATAACAATTTATCAAATTGATTAATTGACTTAATTACTTCTATGCGATTATCTTATCGGAATTAAATGGATACTTTATTTTATCCCCCTAATTATTAAATTTCAATGATAATTTCTTAATTGTTTCTTTCTCTAATCTTATGATTTTATCTGATATCTTGTTTAAAATGAGAAGTTAGAATTAACTTCTTGTAAAACAGAAAAAAACTATTTCTTATCTGAATTGAAAATGAATAATTTTTTTATCAGAAGAGCGTTTGTAGAGATTTCAGTAATTTTGTATAATTGAAATCATGATTCAATTGAAGCTAGACCACCATGGAAAACCTGGAAGTACTGGACGGCCGTTTTATCCTATTGTGGGACTCCTCAACAGTGCGCATCCACGATCCCGACTCGCGAGATTCGAACCTAGGACCTATCAGTTTCGCGTGCGAATGCTTAACCACTAAACCACTGAGCCGGCATCCAACAAAGACATTTGTTGAAAATTCGTTTGCATATATATATTAGGTCAATGAATATAAGAGTTAATCAACTTTTGAGAAATTAATGTTAATTATATATTTTAAAGTCAATTTTTATTATTGGATATGTAACACTGACTTGAGTAAAAATATGTTTTCCAATAATTATTGTATCTAAGCCAGGAACACGTGATTATTATAATTGACATATCACTTATTATTAACTAACCTTATGTTCCATAATGTTTATAACTTGTAATACTGTTAAAATAACTTAATAGTTTTGTCAATGATAAACAATAATAAGTCTTGTAGATTCGAATTTGTCTAACATAATCACTTTACCTTAGGTAAGTGAGTATCAACATGAATGAAAGTTAAATTTATCACTATGTATCACTTGTTTCTACTTACCAAATGATAAATCTGTTGTAGTTAAATAAGAATTATTTCTGTATTAGAAGATTGTTGCTTTACTCGTTGGCTCATTATCATATGCTCACTAGTGACTGGCTCCATGAGGTAATTCCTGGAGTTCTAGTGAGAAGTCATGACCAGTGGGGCTAATCCATGTCAGATAGAGACAGGTATCTACCTCAGTACAATGGAAGTTGGTTGTGCAATTTCGTGGATTGGTTGAGGTTAGACATTAACACCGTTGGATGCCGGCCAACTCAGTGGTCTATCGGTTACGTACACTGGCGCGAGACTGGTAGGTCCAAGGTTGGAATCTCGTGAGGTGGGATCGTGGATGCTCACTGCTGAGGAATCCCACAATTGGACGTAACGGCCGTCCAGTGCTTCCAGGTTTTCCCTGGCGGTCTAGCTTCAATTGACTCATGATCTTAACTATACAAAATTACTCAAATCTCCACAAGACCCCCTTGTGATCATTATGTATTGATCGCGTATATATAAACAAATAATGAAATCATCATACATCTGAAATACTCATTCATTTAAAATTAATGGGTATTTTAAAGTTTCAGTCCAATTTCTTAATCACATAGATATTTCAATTACAATTATATAATTATGATTAAGTAGATCTTATTACAATTAACTTAATGAATTCATTGTCCTAAGATTAATTACATTCTATTAACATAAACATAAACATCCACTTATGATGAATTCAATCTTTTATTAATTAATAAAGTAGATTAATATAATCATAATAATAATTTGAGTTCAAGTATCAGGGATAGTTTGTTAGTGTGGTGTATTTATTTAACTGTTTCTGTATATCCTTATTAGATATGAACAATTCAATTGAGTATTATCACTAGTAACTAGTTTATTTTAGAACATTTAGTACATATCAACTAAGAACGTTAATAATTTGTAGATACTAATTTAGATAAACAATTTAAGAACTTAGTTTGATGATGATAAGCATTCGTATCAGATTAGATTAGAATTCTGTTCTCTCCATTAAATCGATAAACGAACAGTATCCAAAAGATTGTATAATTGGTTAATGTTATATTTGAAGTTCTCTTAATACAAATACATACACGTATATGTTGAATGTTGAGTCTAATTAATTGTTAATTAAATGAAACAAGATTGGATAATAAATATGATATACTTTAAAGGTTTAAATAGAAGTTTAAAAAGTATTTCTATACAAGTAAAAAGTAATCTATTACAGTGTACAATAATAAGGTATTGATAAGGAACTAAAAATTATGACACCCACATGAATGGGTTTACATATACCCTATAATCAATCTATTATTAAAGCTTTTATGTTGATTTAGGTAAAATTCTGTACGTGAACTGATGGAGTCTGGTTGGTTGAAAAGGAGCTATTGGAAGAACTTAGATGTCATAAGATGTAGAAAGTCATTCAAAGGTATGAATACATTTTGTTGATATATAATGGAATATCCTACATAGGATTTAATAAGATTTAATAATAATAATAATTATTATTATGACTATCATTAGCTTTATTCCATATTATATATTTTTGGGTCCAATATAGAATTCTCAGCACCAAGTATTTCAACAAGTTTCCGTTTCTTACTTCTTCATCGATCCTGACGATAAATATTGGGTGATCACCAGTTAGAAATTAGCAGTCCAGTCAACCAACATTTAAATAATGTACATTCTTTTCGCTGTATATTGCCAGCAACCACGATACCACTGATTGGGCCATTTGTAACTTATACAGCGAAAGGTGAGATTAATAGCCATAATAATGTATTAAAACAAACAAAATTAGATAACTTGTTGAAATATCTAGATAGCAGGAACAGGTAGCCCAGATATTCAAGCAGGCCGCCTTCGTTTTGATATAATTTAGAATATTTATAACTAAGGAAGAGGATTTCAGTGTTGAGCTGGTTGGCCTGAATAACTTAATACTAAAGTCTACATTGTCTTCCTAGACATTGTTACCAATACACAGTTCAACATTTTTTTAAAACATTTATTCATCATGTTATTTAGGAAGTCAGTCTTTTTATTTTAACTAGTCTTTGCCTGAATTGGTTAATCACTCCTCATAACATTGTAAGTAGCCTAATCACTTAACAGTTAAAAGGAATAAAATTTATCCACTATTTATTGAGTAATAAAATGTCTTCATTTACATGGTAATTAAAATTAATAATAATAATAATTATTATTATATATTACCGGCTACTGAATTTGGCAGTTATCTGACATTTAATGGAATATCATGGATATTAATTTTGGGACTAGTTGAAGCCATTTAAAAAGATGCATTTTTGGGTAATTAATCCTTTTTATGGAATTTAGATTTACATCGTTGAGTGAATTAATCAAAGTAATTAACACCGAACTATTCAAACAAAGATCAATTTATACATAAGTAACTGAAATAATTACACAAATCGACTACTACCCTATCTAATTCCATGTTATCTAGCTCTTATGTTATTAAACAGGAATTGAACCTTAAGTCATGAGTAATGAATTAAATATGTTCATATAAGAGCCAGAAAAATTGTTTGATAATGTACATGGTTAAAATCTGATCATTGATAGTCTTTGATATCTAAATGTATTGTTTTGAGGTAGATGTATTTACTAATGCTTCGGTTTTTCTTCATTTTAAGTTCAAATTTATTTAGTGATTAAAAGTGCAACTCTAATGACTAGTTATCATTCCATAAATTATGTAATATATAGTTAGTTTAGTTATAAATTTCTAAAATTCTCATATATACTGAAAAGATTTGATCATGATCAGTCGCACCTTTGATGGTATTTCATTGAAATGTACAAACTGTATATCAATCGTCCAACAAAATCATAATGATTCTCATAATGTTTATTATTATCTGCTTAAAAAGCAATCTGATTTAACCATACACATTTTTATTTTTTAGCATTAACCATTAAGTTGAATACTAAATGATATCACTGTATTGATAATCAAACTGGAATCACTCCAGGTTATTAGTAATTTCCAGTAACTGAAGTTTAAATTAAAACTTCATACATTCCATAAATCAAAATTCTCTAATCCACAAAAAAATAAAATACATTTTAACAAAGCAGTTTGTCAAGATCGGCTCAGTTAAAAGATAATGTCACACATTTGTCTCATATGTATTCTGGGTTATACTTGAGTTACTGAAAATAAATAGAATGTGTAAGTTAAATAAAAACGAACTGCTTCATAGAAAGGTTAATTTAACTGATACGGTTGGTTGATTTGAGGTAGATCACCACTGAAAATCTAGAAACATTGGACGGCCGCTTCGTCCTAGCTTAGGAGTCCTCAGCAGTGAAGACCTACGATTCTGCACAGAAGCAACTGGAACCCAGAGCTTTCGGTTTCGTGCGCAAACATTTTACCTCTAAACTACTGAGCCACTGCCGAGGAATCCAATACTAGGACAAAGTGGCCGTCCAGTGCTTCTAGGTTTTCAATGGTGGTCTAGCTTAGATCGACCCATAAGTTCAACTCTTAGTATAATTACTACAATTTCCACAAATCCACATTCTGATAATGAGATTGAATTGAAAATTCTTTAACAACTTAATAGACTAGAAGAACTAAACAAAAAATACATTACCAATATGGGAACCATTGAACGTACGAATGTTATTCTATTTAAAAATACTCTACGTAATCATTTCTGGTACACTTTTTTGAATGATACAAGTTACACTGGTTATGTTGTTAACTGACAAATAAGGCCTGTCACTGACTTCCAAGAAACATATGAGATCCTTTAAAAATATATCTAAAAACAAAGAAAATACTAGAATGATAGGAATTATGTTAAAATCTTGGAAAATGTGGTTTGAATAATATGGGGAATTTAATTACACCCATGTTATAACATTGGAATCTACTAAGGAATATGGTTTCCAGAGTACAATACCTGACATCGAAT
>NC_031497.1:10437528-10448180 GCF_000237925.1 Schistosoma mansoni
AAATATATCAATGAAAAACGGTTTACGACTGTGCTTATTTAATCGATAAATTGACATTATAGACAGTTATGACCGTCTCTTAATAAAATATATCTGTGTTTTATATATCCAGTCTACATGTGGCATCCTTAGAATAAGATATTTTTCTTACTTTTGATTTAGGTTACTGTAGTATACAAATAGCCTTATCAGTCATTACTTATCATTTCAGAGCAATTTTAACCCTATATACTAGGTTCTACAAGTATTAACTTGGGTATAACATTGTGAAAGATCATATATTTTTAAATGATTAAATTCATGAATAATCTTTAGCAAGGGACTCAACCCTTCATAAATAACCTTATCCTTTCACATAGCTAATCTGTTTTATTTCCACTGTGTCAAAAAAATGTAAATAATCATGTGTTGATTGTAAAAAATTTCTGATGGACATTTCAAAAGATTGATAAATTTAAGGTTATAAATAATTCATAAAAATATCATTGTTCTATATCCACTGAATATAAAAATGAAAATCAATTTATAAGCGAGGATGAATAATGGGTAGCAGTGGAATCCAGGACGCGCGTTTCGTCCTATTTGGGACTCGTCAGCTGAATGTACCTGCATCTCAGAGTTGATGTTCACTCTGGGACTCAAACCCAAATAGGACGAAACGCGCGTCCTGGGTTCCACTGCTAGCCACTATCCATCTTTGCTTATAATGTTTGTGAATAAAGGCAATACGCACAGTATGCACATATGCCAATTAGAGACTGACCAGTCGCAGTCCTAAACATCAATGGGAAGATTCAAACAAACAATACTAAGGGAATTTTGAAAATCAATTTGTTTATTCTAAAACAATCTTCCAAAAAGTTCAACGGTTTATTATTTGTAATATTACGGAAAATATTCATAATCCTTAAGGTTATAGTTAATACTATAACCATCTAATGTTTACTGAAATCTTTCATATTACAAGGTCTATTGACCTGATAAAAATTCAATTTCTATTTAAATTCAACAAACAGAAATAATTAGAATTGAACTATCCTAAGCAAATAAACTATTTGGAAATAAAACGCGGATCTTGAACCCAATCACTGGTCATAATTCATCTTTAATAAAATTTATAACGACATAAATTGTCGAAGCAACTTTGCTCGGAACACACGTATCCTAATATAGACTAACCAAACTCAATCCTTAATCAGAATAATGAGAAGATTAATTCTTTTACATACGTACAAATTTCCCAGAGCATTTTAAAACAGAGAAATTTTGGCATTGAACTCATATTTTTTAAAAACTAATTGAACAAAATCGAAATGATAAGATCAGGTGACAGTAACCAACCAAAAGGGGGAGAAAGAAAACAGTTAATAGCTTAAGGCAATCCATTTATTTTACTTGTGTTCATCTGTTCATATCATAAGTAATAAGATATATAAATAAACATAATAAAGAAAACAATCCCAAACTAAATGGATCATGAGCACAATAAATATATGGGTAGAATGTATATAAAACATATGTGGGAGAAAAATTATTACAAGTCATTAGTACTCAACAAAAATAAACAAACTAACTCATGAACAAAAATGAAACACATAAAACCAGCAAGTTTAACAAAATACAAACCAGAAGGAGAAAATAACTCATTCCTATTCACTATGGCAACTACAGATCTTAGACAATCCACTGAACAACAAGCTTTTAATGTCATCTGCCTCAAGTCAAGCATAGATTCGATAGAATAATAGACAGTCGGGAACATAAAGGAAAAAATTTAATACTCTATAATCTCTTTTTTTAAATCAGATTGATTTATTCCCATTTCATTTTTATGTTATTTTTTCTTCTGGCTTATGTTGATTATATACATTCAAGGAGAATGAAATATTTCATTGATATTATTGTCATCAATAATATGAGGGTTAAATCAGTATTTACCCAAAGTTTTTTTTAGGAAACACAACAGAAATGTTTAGATTAAATCGAATAAGACCAAAAGGAACTAATATGATGTGACTGCAAAATAAATAGTTGTGTAGGTAACTGTTCATTAAACAATAAAATTTGAACATTAAGAAAAGAAGAAAAAAAAACAGAATTGATTTTCATCAGAAATTTATAATTTACAATAGTAGATTTAAATAATTTAAGCGATTAATCAGACAGACACTTCCGGATATTGTAATATTCAGTTGCATAGAGAATTATTATCATTATTATTATTGTTATTTTTCATTTAGTATTGTTTGTTTAAACTTTCGCATTGATGTTTAGGACTCCAATTGATCAGTCTGTTATTGGTATATATGGATCCTGTGCGGATTGCCTCCATATCGCCTAAGGTCACAAGCATAGGACGAAATGTGGGTCCTGGATTCCACTGCTTGTCACCATCCGTCTTTCACAATTGATTGATTACTGGGTGGTTACCAATGTCATGTGTGTCAAGTCATTCTTAGTGCTGATCGAATGCTATCGACCAAGTTGCAATGTGGACACTAGTCTAGGTGGCTCGTCACTGAGTGCACTATGTTGAGATAAAATGGTGGTTGGAGGTGGTCAACAGGAAACCCTGGACCCGGGTTTCGTGCTACTTGGCACTCGTCAGCAAGGTGTGCCTGTTTTCTTGAGGGAACTGGTGCTCCCTGACGGACTCGATCCCGTATCATTCAGCTTCACAGTCAGATACGTTATCACAGAGCTATTCGGGCCGCGACCGACCTCCTGTAGGACACGGGATCAAATCCGTCAGGGAGCACCAGTTCCTTCAAGATTACAGGTACACCTTGCTGATGAGTGCCAAGTAGCACGAAACCCGGGTCCAGGGTTTCCTGTTGACCACCTCCAACCATCTTACCATCCATCTTTACTTATTTTATTATTACTATTGGTTCAATAACATACATACCAATAGAATATGTAACTCAACATATATAAAGTGAATTTTATCAAATGAATCATACTTAAATTCTTTAAATGAGTAATTGTTTTGAGATTGAAATGTAATAATATCGTACACCATTAGGTATCGCTACGAATTCCAGTATTATTCTGTTCATAAACTATACCCAACAGATTTAAGAAGAAATTATGATGTCAAGTAATATTAGAGTAAGTAAACTATAAATACATAAATCGTATGATTCAAGATTATATTTCTGATAGTTTATGGGATTTTATGCAATTCGATTGTAATATAAATCAAGTCTTTAATGTAATCGAGCTTATGCAATATTCAGATAATGTGTACTATCCAAAAAGTTACTTGAGTTCAATGCTTTGATATTGATACATCCTTAATAATGTTGTGTGGAATCAAAATAGATGATTTTTGCTAAAAAACAAAGTCAGGTGAAAACATAATTAATCAGCTAAAAATCATTTTGCTTCTAAAATAGATCATCAGCTCCAATGAAATATCTAAACTGCTTGAGTTAGATATACTTTCATATGTTTTCGGCTAGAAAGAAAAAAACCTAACTAAAGTTAGAAGAAAACCGGATTCAAATGAGGTTCAAAACATATCATTTACATATTATCAGCCTCATCTGTTATTGACCAAAATCAGCCTAATTTTTCATCTCAGAACAATTTCGTTTATTATTCACTGGGAAATTACATTCTCAGAGTACTTTACCAAATAGATCGTAGATCACCTTGATCCACTTAAAACGAATTGAACATCAATAAATATAAATCGTTAATTTTCAAAGTCACATTAACTTTCCGAGTGTGGCGAACAATGGGTTGTAATTAACTATGTTGGAGACTAAGTTTTTCGAAGATTTTATTCGATGAATTGAAAAAATTCACCATTATCCACACTTATAATCCATTCTATTAACAAGCCTAAACTTTCCTATTAAGTACATAGGTCAACTTTAAAATTGCATAAAAGTTACGTTTTCAGAAATAAACAGAACAGTTTATTATATACACTACTTATACCAATAATTTCAAACTATCATTTTAAAACTGTTGAGTGGCTGTTTGGTCTTAGTTTTGGGATTTAAAAACAACATCATATGAAATGAAACCCTGGATATTTATGTCACTCTGAAAATCAGTTTGGTGTAGAATCAGCTACGTACAGCTAAGATACTAAAAATAGAGTGAAGCAATCGTTCCCTACTCCTTGGTCATTTAGTGATTCTCCAACTAATATAAAATGATGATGAAAATTAATCTTAAGATCTCTGAATTAGTCTCTACATTATTATTTCATTTGTATCGAGGATCCCCAGTATAGAATTGTGGATATTGTTGAATTTCATTGAAATTATGAATCAATCAGTGTGAGACTGCCACTTAGAACCTAGAAACACTAGACGGCTTTATCATCCTAGTATGGGAGTCATCCTCATTAGTGCTCATCCACGATCTCGCAAGCGAGGTTCTAAATTAGTACTCTCGGTTGCACGCGAACGCTTAGTCTCTAGACCGCTGAACCGTCATCCAATAGTTTTCAGGATGCTAAGTTTTATTAAAAGAATATCTTTAACTCTACCTTAAATTTTTTTTCCTAGTGATCATGAAAAATTAAAATATACACGATTCATTTTAGGAAACAAATAGTCAGAAATGACAGGATTACGTCATACATAGAAATATTATGTAAACATTGAGTACTACTACTACTACTTATGATAATAGACATATATTATAAATCAGACATGAATTTGTTTATTCTATTCCCTATTTCTTAATCAAATGATTACATAATCAAAGTTCACAGCAATTTTCATTTAGTAAACATTATCATTTTCTAAATGACATCAATATGTTCTTATAATTTCAACTTATGTTTAGATTGTTATTTATGACATGAAGTATTTACTACTAATAAGACACCTGTGTTTAGAAAACTATTTTGATAAACATATTTTAGCTCAAAAACACACACTAAATGTGTCATACTTATATAATAGATGTAAGTTATTAAAGTAGAAATCGAAAGATGTATTCATGTAATTATATCTAGTGTATACATATGTATATGTATATGGATATGTATAGGTATAGATACATATATGGTTAACAGAAATAATTATAGAGTTTAGGTCACCAAGTGTGATATTTATAAGGTATATTTGTCATACCATATGATTACAATATTTCTGTTATAAGTTTATGTTCAATTTATTTGAATAAACAAAACATGTCTTTATATATATATGTAAATATCATTGTATCATGCATAACATGCTGTTAGTGTGATACATAAAATTTATGATAAATTTGTCATATATTTTAAAAAGGGGTTTTTTCATGGAGATTTAGTATTTTCATAGTTGATAGCGTGAGTCAATTGAAGCTAGACTAACTGAAGACAATTGGTGAACGGTTGCTCAACTTCGTGGATTGGTTGAAGTTAGACATTAACACCATCGGATGCCGGTTCAGTGGTTTATCAGTTAAGTGCTCTGGCGCGAGACTGGTAGATCCTTGGTTCGAATCTCGCTGGGCGAGGTCGTGGATGCGCACTGTTTAGGAGTCCCATAATCGGACGAAACGGCCGCCCAGTGATTTCAGGTTTTCCCTGATGGTCTAGCTTCAATTGACTAACGCTTTCAACTATGAAGATACGTTTTAAAGTGATCTTCTCCACGAAATGAAGTGAATTGATAGATATTTTAACAACAAAGATTATTGAACAATATGGTTATTAGTATGTAATTTCAAGATGGATTTGTCAATGTGATCAGTGTTATAATATCATGATTGTTCTTTATAAATAAACTGAAGTATGAAACGTGCATAGTTGAATTGTATTTCACTGATTTTAAGTTGACATGCTCATCACGAGTCTGAAAATATATGAGTTCTATTCCTAGATGATTTGTAGATGCACATCACTGAACAGTTTCATAAAAGAACGGACAAGGTATTCAAGTGTCTCTAGTTTTCAAATGTAAACAGACTGAATAAAATCTGTGACAAATGTCACATTCAAATTAAACTAATCTCCATAAAACCTACTGAATATTGCAAAAGTATTTTATCTGTATGTCTGATGAGTACTCAACGATGATTTTCTTTATTGATGTTGATTTTAAAATATTCATATTACATCAAAAATACATTAGTCTCCAATCGACGGTTTACATTACATCACGTAACATTTATTACTTGAGATAAAATAACCGATTGTATCGTTGAATTGCACTCATAAATTGATCACTTTCCAAACTTATCTCAGGAAATTACTTGATGTAGCTTTCAAAGGGAGAATGCAAAGAAGTTAGCAGTTCGATACAGGAGCACTTAATTATCTATGGACACGTCGCTCCACAGAAGTCTCCCTTCAAAATAATTTATACATTGAGAGGAATTGGATTGGAGGGAGGCCAAATAGAAAATTTATGTACTGCTGAGGCGTTGGCAATTCACCAAATCAATCTCAAACCCTGCATACAAAAACGACAAGTCCAACCTCTCATCCTTCCTTAGCCCTAATTCCCTTCTGTCGTTTGTTTTAACCTTGACTTTTTTCAATTTTCAGACTAGTGTTTTGTAATTTTAAACAGTAATCAGTCATTATTATCCTTCATCAATTTTTCATTCTTATTATTCAGTTATTATGATCTTTATGTTTCATATTTTTCTTTAAATCCGTCAAGCATATAATTATCCTTCATAATTCCGACCCGTAAATTATTTTCGTCCTTTTATTCTTTTCTAAACCCCTGATGATTACACAACTTCATTTGATATTTAAAGTTTCGAATCATTTTATGACGCAATTTTTTCTATCCTTCTATAGACATATATTTACCAGACAACTATAAATACGAATGCACTGCTTAAGTAAATGATTTCATTAAAGAGAGAATTTTCTTTGTTCAGTTCTCGTTATTGATTATTTAACAGAAATCATGTTACTTTTATTTTAAGATAGTTCGTTGATTTTTCCGATCAATTACATTTCATTTATAATGGATTCAAAGACTTTCTATTTTCAAGAATATCCCTATTTATAAAGTTAATTTCACACAATGAAGTTAATGTAAAGTAACAAGTAGGGAATTTATACAAAATCATCTTGATCCTACTTTTAAATTGGTATTACTTTCTTGTTATTATTGTTGCTTAGATAATAAGATGAAATAATTATCATTCTAAGTATTATATATACATATAAACATGTCCAAGTGAAGACCACAAAACATATTATCAGATATAATGATATAAAAAAATTAACTTTAGTACGAAAAATTATTTTAATACGGAATATTTATTTCCAAGGTATACCGTAAGTAAAATAATACTCTGATAAGGTAATAAGTGTCCATTGTTGAGAATTTCCACATTATATATATATAGCTGATGACTACAGCTCATCTTTCCTGATATAAGCAATTCGCCACGATATTTTATTTAGTGAATAAATCCTAAACAGAAGGGGGTTTGTGGAGATTTTAGTAATTTCATAGTTAAAATCATGAGTCAATTGAAGCTAGACCACCATGAAAAACCTGAAAGCACTGGACGACCGTTTCGTCCTACTGTGGGATTCCTCAGAGGTGTGCATCCGCGATCCCGCCTCGCAAGATTCGAACTCAGGACCTACCAGTCTCACGCCAAAGCACTTAACCTCTAGACCACTGAGTCGGCCGGCATTCAACAGCGTTAATATCCAACTTCAACCAATCTACGAAATTGAGCAACCATCCATTATTGTCTTCAGTGAGTTGATATCTCACAACAGACCTGGTTGAACTGCACTGGTTACTGCCTCTCACTAGTACTCCAGGAAATACCTCTTGAAGCCAGTGCTTTAAGGTTCTCCATAGTGATCTAGCTTCAATTGACTCATGATTTTAATTATAAATTCTAATAATCAATCACTGTTTTATACAGTTGAGCATAGAATCTTTCCAATAAGAGTCATAAAAAAATGTTGTTTTATAGATTTCTCACCTTTGATGATTGACATCTATAATAATAATAACAATGATGAACAGTTTATAATTATATGTCACAATTTAATACAGATATCTTTATCTAAGCTAGATTTTGGAACCGTAACACTTTTCTTTATTCTCATTATAAAAGATTATCAACAATGATAACTTTCTTTATTTCATCATTCTATGAAATAATAATCATAAATTAATCTTTTCTTTTTCTTCTCTTTTTTACCAAGGTTTAATAATTTGACTTTTTCTATAAGGTGAAAATTAATAATTTAAAACAATATTCTAATGTAATATATGATGGATTTAATTTAATTAAAATTTTTTTTATTTTTTTTTAATATCTAAACTAAATTTATAAGATTTAATTAATAATCATAATGAATAGTTACTACTAAAAAGAAAAAAAATTTTTTTTATATTTTTGATTTGAAATTTGAAATGAAAAAAAAAATTCATTTTATCAATAAATATATGAATTTTTCATAAATAGAAAACCATCCAGCTCAGAGAACAAACCTACCTCATAAATAGAAAGGTGGTAACAGAGAGAGAGAGAGAGAGAGGAAGATGGAAGGAGAGAGAGAAAAGAGAGTAAATGTACATCTTAACAATAGATTCATCATATTAAATATTATGATCAAGTAGACAAGTATTTTATTTGAAGGCATAAGTCAATTGAAGTTAGACCACCAAGGAAAACCTGGAAGCACTGAACGGCCGTTTCGTCCTATTGTAGGACTCCTCAGCAGTGCGCATGCTTTCAACTATGAAAATACTAAATCTCCACAAAACCCCTTCTAAAGTATTTTGTTACATTCTCTGATTCTTTTGTGATAGTCCTAAAAAAGAAAACTATTTATAAACAGAATGAATTAGATATTTAGTAATGAAAACTAACAAGCCTTCTAGCTCTCAGAGTTAATTTGTTTTCTTCAAGCAAGTTACAATGTGGTTTAGTATTAACTTTAATATTGACACTGAAAAAGAAGTTTTATATTTCATGAGAAGAATCAGTTGGTTGAAGAAATCAGTTACTTCTTGTTGATTAATTTAAACTAATAAGAAAGTTTGATCTAGTGCTAACTGATTATTAATTTCAACTAACATTGAATAAATACTTTTATTTCCCTACAGGACATAAAGATATGTTTTTTCTATATTGATACTTTTTAAAAAATAGTTATTTCAAGAGCATCAAACTAGTACGTTCTGACAACATTGTATTGCTTGAAACTAATTGACTTCTCAGGAATTTTTAAGTATTCATTTGTTTTTGAATGCTAAACAAGTGTCCCATATTAAAAAAGTGAGCTGATGAATTATTCGGAAGGAACGCATTTACCTGGATGATTGTCAAGTCCAGGATATTGAATGAGGTTAGGAATTTAAGTTTAGTGTATTTTCGGGGTCTGATATTAGCTGCAGAGTCAGTGAATTTCCAAGAGAACAAAACTGTTATTTTCCTCTAGTTTGCCGCTTTACTGAAGTTTGAACCCGTTTTGACTCGTAGGTTTAAATAGATCAGATGTTATTAATCAAAATAAAATGGTTATTCAGCTTCTTTCAGTTTTCGTTAGTTCTCCACCTTACATTAAACAAACATACAAACCATCTCCGAATACAATATCAATATTCGGTAGTCAGTCAATTAAATTTAGTTTTCGGTACAATGGTTATTCATGGAACTACTGAAAAGAACTTAATTGTTACTTATTCTTCTATTTGTTTATTCTGAAGTGTTACTATTTAATAAAAAATACACTTAATTCGTCTTAATTAAAATAAGTATGACAAGATCGATTTGAATTTTAAATTATCTGTTCAATTTCGTGGTCCTATTTGACCACATATATGTATATACTAATGCAATTTTCCATCGATTCTCACTGATCAAAGTCAGTAGCTTCTATCAGAAGAGCGTTTCGTGGGGATTTTAGCAATTTTTTATATAGCCGAGACCATGATGGACGGTTGCTAAATTTCGTGGATTGGTTGAGGTTAGACATTAACACCGTTGGATGCCGGCTCAGTGGTCTATCGGTTAAGTGCTTTGGCGCGAAACTGGTAGGTCCTGAGTTCGAATCTCGCGGGGCGGAATCGTGGATGTGCACTGTTGAGGAGTCCCACAGTAGGACGAAACGGTCGTCAAGCAGTGCTTTCAGATTTTCGATGGTGGTCTGGTTTCAATTAACTCACGATCTCAGCTATATCAATAGTTTCTACTATCATTCAGATATTTAAGTGGTAATTAAAACAATTCTATATACACTATATTGAAAGCTACTCTCTTTCTCTATCTCTACTGAAGAAGTTATTATACATAATTTACTGTTTGTAACTAACTATTTATGAGGAAAAAAATAATTTCTTAATTATGAATGACTTTCGCTAACTAAAGAGCATTCGGCAAATGGTTCAACTCAGTATGACACTCCCTGGAGGTTCTCACCTTATACCCTATCAGGTTTAAACCTTAGAAATTCATATTCATTTAGTATTGTTTTCTTGAATCTTCCCATCGATGTGTTAGGACTGCAACTGGTCGGTCTCTAATTGGCATATGTGCATACTGTGCGTATTGCCTCAATATAGCCTTAATTCACAAGCATGGTAAGCAGAGATGGATGGTGGCTAGCAGTGGAATCAAGGACGCGCGTTTCGTCCTATTTGTGACTCGTCAGCTGGATGTACCTGCATCTCAGAGTTGATGTTCACTCTGGGACTCGAACCCAA
>NC_031497.1:10448380-10519883 GCF_000237925.1 Schistosoma mansoni
TGTTGGGCTATTCGGAGTGTAGCATGGAAGACAGTTTCCCGTATTCTATGAACGATACGATACTTTACAAACTGAAGGGGAAGGTAGTAAAAGCTTTTTTTGAGGACTGCGTATTTGTACTTAAAGTATGCTCGTGGGGGATCTGGGGTTTATCATGTAGTTCGTTACAAAATATGCATGACTACGATGCTACGCACTATCCATCTCTGCTTACTTAGAAATTCATGTTTGACAGTAACCAGGTTATTTCTAGACTATTAATCTCCTAACCGTTCATTCAACTTTAGTCGAAGTTATCGACTTCCAAAACAATTAAACTCTTGCACTCAATACAAAGATATTTTTCTGTCAGAATAAAATAACTATAATGAATGTTGTAGTGAACGAGGATTCAAGTGGGTACAATCAAATGTATTTCAACCAAAAAAATACAGAATCTCTCAGTAAAATCTGAAAACCATACAGTCAAGACTTCATTCGCAAAATATCAGTCAATTGTAACAAACTAGATTGTTTTTTCTGCAAAATGTCAATCACTTGTCTCAGACTTGACTGATTCTTTTCCATACTAATTACCCTCTGTTTTCATTCTCTTCTCTTCGATCGTCTTAACCTTCTGCCGCCAGGTATTTCACTTTCGACTGATGATATATACTACTTATATCTATCAACATCAATTTACCACAATGTAACTTAAAGTAAATATTATTAATATACAATGCATATCTATTATACTGATGAATAGTTATATTGTATTGCAAATAAGCTGATTACGAAAATTCTTTTTTATTATTTCCTTATTTACAAGATCAAATTTGATAATCTTGGTGTTAAATATAATGTATATATGTAAGTGTTCATTTAAGAAATAGATGGGAGTATTGTGATAGTAAAAAATTACTTTATATTCCTTAATTAAATCCATATTTCTTTCGTTAACACTGTCGTTATTACAGACTTCCCCTTAATGTGGTTTATTAAATTTTTGTTTGCCTATCCGTGTCTATCTATATGTATGTATGATCGTATATTGAAAATATAACGTCAGACAAGTTATTCGGCCTATTATTAAAAATAGTCACGAGTTCTGTATTGTTTAACATGAAGCAATGAATAATTATATAATATAATACACGTCTATTTGATTAATTAGATATTCTTATTCTATAAGGTTTTAAGTAGTTAGGTCGCTACAATCTAAAATCTACGTATTAATTCGACTTGTTCTCCCTTAATTTTATTACATATGTGGGGCTAGTGAATTGTCACTGTACTTAGCGAAACCATCTTTCAGTTGGCTCACCAAGTGTCAAACAGTTTACCGATCCTTGTCAAGGTCAAGGACAGCCAAAGTCATGGATTGGCCCATACGGTAGCGGTCGCACTCTGCTCCTTATACTTACTCTTGCTAATGCATTCCTGCAATAACGTCTTTTGTGTTGCACAGTCATCAAAGTATTCATAGTACTTGGATACAGCGAAAGGGTAATCCACGTTAGATACTAACCGTGAGGTGTGACTTGGATGTTAGCTGGTTGGTCACTTTATTCCCGTTTGACTCGAGTAGACTCACAATCATTCTACACAGATCACGCGCGTTGGTGATCGACATATCGTATGATGCGGATAATTTAATTTGTTAATGATTCATTCAACAATCTTGTCGTATCTTAATTATTTTATGGATATATAATTTAAATAAAATCTATTCCTGAATATGAGCAATGGGATAATTCAAAACCTTGTTAACACTGATAGAAAAATGGCAGTTCAATAACTAAGTAGCTGTCTAGACTTAGTTACCAAGTGGATAACACATTAGCATACTAGGTTCGAACATCAACACTAAGATTGAGGTAAATTCAACTTACAAGTCACAAGTAGCATCCTGGATTCCACTGTTGGCGATGATGTATCTATTCTACAAAACTATGTGCCTGGTTTTTCTGTGTGCTTATCGATGTAAATATCCACTGCCTACTAAAGTGACAACATTCAATATCTGTATCATGGATACTCTGTCTTTTTCTTATACTAATACTAGTGTTAGAAAGGGAAAAAATGGCAATGTACTAAAATACGCATAGTGGATTATCTTATTTAAAGTTATTTATCTGTAAGACGTTTTTAATTCAGACTGATAATCACACAAACTATTTTTTGACAACTGTGTATTTATCAATTTATAAAATGTATTTGGGTAATATGTAACAAGGCTCTATTTATATGGAAACTTATTCGATTAAATTTTATTACTAAAAAGGGTTTGTGGAGATTATTGTTTATTTTTTTGTACTTTACATCCCAGAATAGTCTTAGTTAAGAAATCGTTGGAAATCAAGAATCAATGGACCACTGTTTTGCCCTGGTACTTAGACTCAGAAACCTAACAATCTTTACAAATCCCTAATAGTGATAGTAATTATGTGCTAACTAGTGACCCATTTTGGGAGGTAATTATCCTAATCCTAGTGAGAATCTCTGATATACGGAGTTTAAACATGTAGGGTATGGGACAGTTACCCACCGATAGCATTGAAAGATGGTTGTAAGATATCATACATTGATTAAAGTAAGACATGTGAACCATTTATTGTTAGCACAAGGGCCTAAAGCTTAAGAGACCCTTAAGAGATAAGGGTCCTTGGTTGGATCCTCGGTGATATCATAGATAACATCCTCCGAGAAGTTCAGCGATTCCTTGTTTTCATTGGCTGTCTAAGATCAGTCACTGATGTGAATTATCAGTGGAATGTCATAGACATATTTATTTTATTAAGTATATATTTAATCAAATAGTAAAAAGTTTAGTAGTTGAACAAACAATTATTCTAACATATCTAAGAGAATATTGTCAAAACGTCTATCAAGTTAACTAACGAAAATCAATTAAATGCTGTTGTTATCTTTGAGACTTTGAACCGATGAACGTTAGACCACTTTTGAAAACCTGGAAGAACTGGATTGCCGTTTCGTCTTGGCAAGGGACTCTTCAGCAATTGGATGTGGTCGCTGAATATTATGGATTGATTGAAGTTAGATATTCACACTGTTGGCTGCCGACTCAGTGAACTAGAGGTTAAGCAATCGTGAGCAAGACAGAATCTGTTGGGTTTGAGACCTGTGTGTCGGGTGGTGAGTGCGTACTTCTGAGGATGATTCCCATACTAGGATGGAAAGGTCGTCCAATGTTTCCAGGTTTTCAGTGGCGGTGTAACACTGATCGATTCATGATCTTAATGAAACTCAACAATCCCTACACACCCCCATACTGACTATCTTCATTTTACAAGTTATATATATAGGATGACTACTCGGTGATGACATACATGAATTTATGTAGACATACGCTTAATTAGAATAAATAAGCTAAAAATTTTGACAGGATGAGTATTATATACGTGTTTACTTTATGTTGATATTATTAAGAACATATTGATCAATAATTCGGTGGTCTAACAAAGGCGAAATTTCCATTTTTATAGCGGTAATATTTAAAAAAATTTTTTATTATTTAGAAGCAACAAAAATAACGAGAATTACTAGAAATAATATTAGTATTGACAAAATATTGTTGTTGTTTTTTTCTCTTTTTCTCATCCATTCATTCGTTATTCAAGTAGTCTAGATCGTCTGTCTGGGATTTTTTTTTCCCCTGAATTCGTTTTGTTTCCTGTTTGATTGTTTTTCTTGTCTACAACAATAAGCTTAACTATCAAAATATTATGAATCGACTGTTAGACAATAGATGAACACTATTATTCGTATTTTTTAAATAAACAAATGATTTTATTTTTCTCCAATATCTTTTGTCAAAAGTTTTTCTTCTTTAGAAACTAAAATACAAGAACTTTCATATATATATCAGACTTTTAAGTTTAGATAAATGCCAGTTGACTTATTCTAGAAAGTGGAACTGATTGAATTTGATGGTATTGTTTCTTTTTTTTAAAAAAATTTCTAGTCACTCCAGAGCATCATTTCTCAGTTTGTTTTGACTTCATGTCTATGTCATTGTCATCGGACCAATGTATTGATAGATTCAAGTATAACTTATGTGTTTGCTAAGTTGTCGGCTCATGTTTTTTTACTTGTTTTTCCCCCATTGTTATCTACTCATAAAAAATATTCTCTTCACACTCTTCTAGAAAACGAATAGACCATAAGCTAAACTCAAAAGGCAGAATTCAACACAATAACAGATCAAAGACTATATAGATGGAAATGATAGTAATTAAACTAAGTTCCGATGTAGTGTGGGTTACTTATATTCACATAAGTAGTATATGGTGATGGTCAGACACAGAATGTATTTTGCCAGAAGATCGATAAAGAAAGAACAGGAACGAAGCGCAATCGGTATGAAAATGCATGAACAATAAGATCAGAGAATATGGACTGATATTTGCAGAAGGAACAGTCATGATTGAGACAATTGATTGTTATTTTGCAAATTAACGCTTTACTGTATGGTTATCAGATTTTAGTGAGATAGTTTGTGATTTTCGTGTGAAATACATTCGATTATCACCATCCACGTTCTTGTTCACTACACCGAGACCATATTGGTTAGGAGTGCGTCCCCGTATACATCTTTTAAATCAAATAGCTATAATGTCAATGATATGGTGATTTTTCTCATCGTTAGGCATACTTAAATAAACATTAACAGCTAAGAAAGAATTAAATGAAATAAATATTTATTAGATTTATTCAAGTGGTTCATTTCAAAATAAGATTGATTTTTGCCACAGATCGGTATTAATCATGAAACAATGGAAAACTAAGAATCACTGAAACTTCTTAACAGAGACCATTCGGGGGCCTCTTCTAGAAATTTAAGATCTCTCGGTAAGCTCATCAATTTCAACCTGTTGAGTTAAAATCCAGTGTCACAGGCTATTCAGATTTATTTGTATAAAAGTTTACATTCAAAAATGAAGTATTCCCCTTAATCTGAAACAACTAATTAAGTGAAATCAGTATCAAGTAGTTAAAATAAATAGAATATATAGTGTCCAGTTGTGGAAAAAATACCGGTAAACTGGTAGAATTCAGTAGAAATTGTGAGCTGTAAATTTATCGATTCATTAAAAAAGTTCATTTGAAATATTCTGTTTTCGCGTTAGATTACTTAGGGCTTCATAGTTATTTATACTTATTAACAGAGTATATTCACAGCTCATGTTTTCTACGAGACTCAAAACGCTATTAATCAACGCTGTAACCATAGTAATTCCCATTGAAAGAATGTCTACTTGTACAGCAATATTTCATTAGTTTAGCTAATGGCATTTCAACTACGATTTGGACACAACCAGGTAACATCATTAACCCACATAAAGTAGGTTTGACAAATAAAATAGAAGAAAAATAATAACGGTGTTGAGTATGGTGGACATACATTTTGGTATGTAGGTTGAAAATGGTAAAAACAGGTACATTCATATAAAGCAATGTGTCAACGAAGTATTTAGTAACCAAGATAATAATAAATAAACAGGGAATGCAAACTGATATTTGAGCTATACACAGTTATCGAGTATTTGGAGATAAGCATTTATCAGTGGTAAAGATTTAAAGCCTTTCAAACATTTTGTTTAACTGAATATAACGATCGTGCAAATGAACATTAAGGTTAAAAATTAACATGGATACTTGCCCGTGTAGACAGTTGAAACATTTTATAAAGTTTTTACTATATGTACTGAACAATAATCAGGACAATGATTTATAGTGTTTCAACGTTACAGACTAACAAATTTGACTAAGTCTTCATCATACATAGGTCAGTTACAGAGAATAATAAAAGATAAAGATTCATGTATACATAAAACAATCAGATAATAATTAATTATGTGTTAAAGTGTAATGAGATATGCTTGAAAATTATTTGCTATTCTGATTGTAAATAATTTATTTTATGTACTAGGGAAACTAAATCAATTCACTTGTCATCTCATATCTGGTTCAAAAATTATCATGTTTACAGACTAAGCTACAAAAATTGCGATCGAACTAATAAGGAGTTAATAATATAAATGTTACTATTAACCTGCTTTATTCGTTGACCGATCCCCAACAAAAGATACCTGTCAGTATGATGTTGTGGAAATTGTTGAGTTATCGATTGAGATCATGAATCGATCAATGGTGGATCACCGTTGAAAACCTGGGAGTACTAGAAGGCCATCTCGTCCTAGTATGGAACTCCTCAGCAATGCGCATCCACGATTCTGCAACAAAGGGACTCAAACACATAACCTTCGGTCTCACGCATGAACGCCTAACCTTTAGATCACCGAGCTGATCGCCATCCAACGATGTTAATGTTTAACTACAATCAATCCACGAAATTACGCGATCATTTTTCATTGTCTGGGGTAGATACCTGTCTCTACCCGAACGGATTAGCTCTGCTGGTTGTGGCACCTATTTTATTTATCCCTCGTCAGAAAAATACATCCATGATCTTGTGAGAACTGATGCTCCTTATGTGTTTTGAATTTGGATCACCCAGTTTTGCATTTTAAGGTATTAAAACGGTGCACATGATGTCTAGCCAGTTACTTAGACTAGTGGCCACATAACAATTTGACTGATATTAGCTCTAAGATTAAATAAACACAATAGTGATCACTATTATGTGATAAATCATTATGATTAAATTACTAAATTTAATTATTTCACAGAAATAAATGAAATATTTGATCCTTATTAGAAAGTTGTTGAGACTAATAGTCAGATAATCCCCCTTTATTAACAATAATAGGTTATAATATTATTATGTAAACCCATAAAATTCAATCGTGGTGGGCACTTTTACTTTTCCTATATACACTCCTATGTTGAATGATCTGGGTATGAATGATGAATTTTAGTATTTTCTTCAGTAGATATCTTTTATTAGAATAAATATATGTTTAACACATGTATACTGAAGTACTTGAACATAGGAAGTGAAATAGTAGATTAACATAATATTATACTTACCAGTTGTTAAAATTCAGCCATCACTGAGTTAAATTTCTTTTCCAGATATGGTACCGCTCACCAAATATTTTTCTGTCTTTTTTAACCGAGTAATCAAGTTATGTGAGCTAAAATCAAAAAGGAAATATGATATAATTCTATGCTGAAGATTTGTTTATCATACAGCCTTAAAAGTACCTAACATAATAATGGATGAATGATTGCGCAAGATCATCGATCAATTGAAATTAGACATTCACACCGTTGAACGCCATTCAACTCAGTGGTCCAAGGGTTAAGTGTTCACGCGTGAGACCGAAGATTATGTGTTTGAGTCCCTTTGGTGCGAGACCATGGATGCGCAGTGCTGAGGAGTTCAGTACTAGGACTAGACGGCCGTCCAGTGCTTCCAGGTTTCCCATGCTGGCCTAGCTTAAATAGACTCACGTATTCAACTATTAAAATTACTACAATCTCTACAAACCCTTTTTCTTGTTTCGACTTTTCTGACATCAACTGAATCACTTGAAAATTTTCAGTTCCTTAACGGTTTATATCCATCGACACTATATGATTAACAATGAGGAAATTGATTTTCATCTAGTTGCCGACTATTATACAAAATATTCAACAATATGTTTTTTAATAAAATTACTTTAATATCATACTGAAAAGTTCATTAATGAAATCTATCTTAATGTTGAATGTTTATTGAATAGCCTTAAGGGATATACTGAAGTCGTTTCTTTTCTACTCATCAACTTGGCGACTTATTGAAATTTCTTTTAATACTATCACAGATGGATTACATAAAAACGATTATTTCTTCCAATTAAGGTCAATCTCCTAATTTCCAACAGCTTATATATATCTATACATACATGTGTTTATGAGAACATCTACTTACATATACCTGATGATTATGACATATCTAGAAAGAATGTCATTCATATCTTTTAATATTGACGACTATTATTATTTTACTACACAATTTTCAGGATTTATTGCTAATTAAAAAACAAAAAGAAACAAAATAATAACCATCAAATCTTGAATACTTAAAGAAGAAATGAGAACAGATTTAATACGTTGGATGATAGATAAATTCTAAATTCAATAAGAGTATGAAGATGAGATGAAATGTGTTAAGTGGAATGTTAGTCATCAATGAATAGTATATTAAGTGGTATAATCTACTTTTTCCAGTTGATTGAACAAGTCGTTTAAATATGTTGATTTGTTAAACACTTAACTCAGTAGGTAAGAAGAAAATTTTTACATTTGTAAAAGGAACTTTGAAATTGAATGAATACTTTAGAAGAAATTTCACTATATCAAAGTAAATGAATTTAAAGTTAAAGAAATAGTTAAACTTTAATCTAACTACAGAACAGTTGGTTAATTTTTAAGTTTACTTATTTTTAGGTTCAAATATGTTACTTTTTGATTTCATTTCATAATCACTTATAATCTCGATAAAACGTACTCTGTTGTCTTTAACTCTTGATAAAAGGCTTTTATTGTCGAAACATTATTTCTAGTATTAAGATATAATGTTGGCATAGATTACAGCGGAAGAGTGATCAAAAATAAGAAAGAGCTGAACTAATATATTTCAACTCACTGGTCTAATGGTATCATATTCTTTGTTAGATTTGAAAATGATAACTTACATTCTGAACAATATGGAAAATGAATGGTGTTGAATAGTCAGTTATGAAGACGAATATTACAAATGTGTAGTTGCTCTTGGTTTCCAATAGTTCATAATTTAATAATTCGACTGAAGTTATTTGTGTAAAAATAATAAAAGTGTTATAATATTGTAGACTTTTACCTGAGAAAGAAATATTAATATGATCAGAATAAGATTTGTAGAGATTGTAGTAATTACATTAGTTGAATTCATGTGTCGATGTAAGCTAGACCACCATTGAAAAACTGAAAACGGCCGTCTCGTTCTAGTATGGGACCCCTCAGCAGTTCACGTCCATGATCTAGCTTACATTGACTCATGAATTCAACTATTGAAATATTGATGTCTTAAATCATTATTGTGAATTAACTTATCTTGATACTTAAATTGATTTTTTTGTACATATAAACTAATCCGTGGAAGAAAATAGTGGCATAGGGAACATCAATTATGTCAACGGAACAACGAAAATAATCTTTGAATCGAGTAAATTTTTATAAACAAGTCAATTAAATGATCAATGATACATAGACTTTAAAACCAAAAAAACCCTTTTTTTCCGTAAAAATACTATCGATTATTTATTTGTTTTTTTTCTGATTATTAAACAGAGGAATTTCAACATTTTTATTTCATTACTATAGATGTAAGTTGTTGTTACAAGTCAATTTCAGTAGTTACAAAATGGATACTACTGTGGTGCATGTTACTTATGTCAATCAATATAAGTAGTATGTGACATCAATCAGAAGTGGAATGCCTGACAACAGAAATTTGAGAAGATCTAATTGAAGAGAACAGGAATGTGAACAGGGAGTAATTGTAGTAACAACAGCAATGAAAGAAAAATGAATTTTGTAAGAGACAATTGATAGAGGATATGGGAATGAAGTATTTGATGTATGGTTTTCATATTTTATGACAACATTCTATAATTTTGTATTAAACAGTAAATTAGTTTTCTCCACCTGAGACCTCGTTTACAACACTACCTTCAAAATAAGTAAATTCATCATCAAATTACTACTTTTTTTTGCATATTCAAAACCATAGAAAAATGAAATTTATTTGATCAGTCAATAAAACTTTCAGTAGGGTTTTGTGGATATTATAGTAATTTTAATAATCAGAAGGGGTTTTGTAGAGATTTCAGTATTTTCATAGTTGAAATCATGAGTCAGTTGAAGCTAGACCACCATGGAAAACCTGGAAACACTGCTTGACGGCCGTTTCGCCCTATTGTGGGACTCCTTGGCAGTGCGCATCCACGATCCCGCCTCGCGAGACCCTAACCCAGGATCTACCAGTGAACGGTTGCTCAAACTTCGTGGATTGGTTGAAGTTAGACTTTACACCGTTGGATGCCAGCTCAGTGGTCTAGAGTTTACACGTTCGCGCGCGGGACTGATAGGTCCTGGTTCGAATCTCGTGAGATGGGATCGTGGATGCGCACTGCTAAGGGGTCCCTGAATAGAATGAAAGGGTCATCCAAAGCTTTCAGGTTTTCCATGGTGGTCTAGCTTCAATTGACTCGTGATCTCAACTATTAAAATCAAAACTTCATTTTGCCGTTTAGCTTTAAACGAAATCCGGTTAATTAGTTCATCTATACAAATTATTACACCTTTTTATCATTAGTATTTAAAATAGATGTATATAGATATCTTTTCTAATTGCAGATGGCAACATGTCACTTATACTGTCATTTGATATCTTATTCATCATGGATAAAGCATTTTTGTTCACTTTGATTATCATAATAATAATAAAGTCTTACTTAATTTTTGTCAGTAAACAAATTTCCTTATTGGAATACCCGCATTATGATTGTTTTATCACAGGTGTTGTTATGTATTTAAATATACATGGGAATAAATGACAAAAAGACATTGAAAAGAAAAAAAAGTTTCCTTATTTCTTCTTCTTTGTTTACAGTTTTCTCTTTTATATTTATGCTATTTGATGAGTGAATGGTATACGGGTGAAAATCACACCTTATCATGAATAAAAAGGAAACATGTACCATGTAGTCTAATGAACACCGTCATTTTCACTAGTTATTGTCAACATAGTAATGAATATATGTATATATACATAGTTGAAAATTGACAAGTTTTCTACTAAGATAATTAACACCGACAATTTAACAAGAAACATGTGATAGGTTACTTCAAATGAAACTTATTTCACTTATTAGACATGTATACAAATGTATAGTTAAACATGTTACTAATAGATAAGTATATAATTGTACATGCTGATGCATACAAAGTTAGCTAGGTATGTAAATAGGTGAACATGTATTATAAACAAAATAATTTTGTGTTATACAGTCAGTCTAGACAGATAATATTTACTATTTATTACATGATAGATAGTAGGCTAACCTAGATTATATATATACAAGTTGAATGTAACACTTAAACAAGTGACAATATGAAAGTTAGGTTTCCTGTATAATTGTTTTCGGCAAAAACAATTTTGTAATGATTGACACATATAATAACATATTGGTCGATAAATATAGTAATTGGTATGAAAAGAAAATAACGGTAATAGCTACATGGTTTTCATATAACTTTTTATGGACTGCACTGAAATCTTGCGTTTCTTTCATCAGTTTTGAGTAAATGAATGACAGCAGTGATGTTTGATATAGATGCTGACAAAATTAAGAGTTCGTGGAGAGTTTCTTTCCAGGTAAACGGAGAAAAGCTACCCTTTAACATAATCTATGTCTATCCCAGATTTAACTATAACTAGTGAAGTACTTGAGTACACTGAACATTCGGTTTATTTTATAAGTATCATTATTTCCTGTTTGATTATGCCTAACAAAAACTTTCAACATATTGCAGGCGGCAGTATATTCTCCAGCGAAATAAATGAGTAGGTTACCAATGTTCAGTCACAAATCTTTTCGAAACATTGTTTGGATCTGGTAGAACTACTCAGTTAGTGACGTTGGGAGCTTTTTTAGTGTGAATAACAGTTCGATTGGTGAAGCTGGGAAACTTGAACCTACCTGAATAGGACATATATTATCAATGACTAGCCATTGTTTACTTTTACCCACAGTGGTGGGTAGAATAGGAGTAGGTTGAAGATGACTAGCGGAAACTAAACTAAGATGTTGGATAAACATATAAAACCAGGAATTGCTTGCATGAGCTACCTCCAGATGTAAAGCCTTACGATTAGAGGTTTATGAGATATTGATAATCTATGGTCGTTGATGTTAGTTTACCAAAAATCAATCCCAGTAACTCAGTTGCGTTCATTCTAGATCACCTAAAAGTTGAGTTTAATGTTATTTCATACTATTCGTCTTTTAACCTTATTTCTTCCGAATAAGATATTTCTCCTATGTTTAGTTTTCATCATGATTGTTATTATTATTTTCCTTCCTTCTCTCTATTTCTTGTTTTGTTGATTATCTGGTTCAATATGCTGAAGTGTTGTATGACATCTCCTATCTAAGTTATAATTAAATTATTGATTATTATACTTGATGGATCACTTTCAGATTGATTACTGTTATTATAAACAATTTCGGGAGTGACTGATTCAGGTCAAAAAGTTTGAGTAGACATAAAATACCTTAAATTTGAAAACATGTAATTTTAACTGGTATTAGCAAAAAAGGAGAGTTAATCAAGCAAAGTTTTATCATACAATATACCTATCCATATAAATATTAAAAAAGCTCCATATCTCAAATACATTTATTTAAAATGATGATAATATTACAGATATAATGGGAAAAATTTTGTCTGTGCCGAGAACTAGACATTGAAAATGTTATTGTATTTCAATACTTATATCGGATTTAGTTTTATTAAGAAGCTGTCTAATCTTTCTTAAGATTTAAAATCAGAGAATTCGATTAAGTGTAGTTGGAACCATTCGAAAAGAAAAAAATGATATTTCCTGTTTCTGAGCGTCTATCTTTATGAAGTGTTAAAGACATGGTGACCAATGATACTTGTCAGCCATCCACCAATAAATGATATATAGTGTAAGGTACATTTACTGGACTAAATTGGCAGATTTAAGCAAAGAAAATACATCCTGATAATTAGTCTGAAACTCCAGTACTACATTGGCATATCAACTATTGATGTCAGTTACTAGCAATTTATACAGTTTATATATATAGTATATAGCACCAATTGAAAGTAAAATGCCTGGGAGCAGAAGAGTGAAATGAAAAGAAGAGTAAGAGAAACAAAGAGGAATTGGACTAACAACCGAATCTGAAGAATGAAGAAATATGTACAGAACAACTGGAGGAAGATGTGCAAACAATATATTTAACGTATGATATTCATATTTTATGAAAGCACTGTATAGTTGGGTCTTTTCAAAATAATTGTATGTCGGTGTGAGAATTCCCTATACTCGGTTTGCTTGATAATTTTGGACAGAGTAAGAACAACAAGATTTGAGAAAAGAAAACAAATTGATGTTGTTTTAAAGTTATCTATCAACTTTCAACTGTTTAAATTTACAAAAGTTTGCAGTATAATTGGTAATCATGTAGTTAAGGAGTTTGAAGTGGCTTTTTGAAATGAGATGCAGAAATATCAAGAATAAAACATAACGAAGATATTATCCACTATTATTTGGATTAATGCTAATCTATCTATGAACAAATCTAATCAGATGAAGTAGTGAAGAAAAGACAAATAATAATAGCCAAATGGCAATGAATGATGAAATAATTAAAAGATATGATTAACCCAATGATAGTATTATGTAGTCAGTGAAAATCCTTCGTATCACTTGTTTTTATTATAGCAATTAGATTAGATAAGAATTACTAGGTAGTAATG
This sequence comes from Schistosoma mansoni, assembly GCF_000237925.1. NCBI lineage: Eukaryota > Metazoa > Platyhelminthes > Trematoda > Strigeidida > Schistosomatidae > Schistosoma > Schistosoma mansoni. The sequence continues at coordinate 10,461,884 of NC_031497.1, forward strand.
AACTCTGCAAAGCCAAGTAAAAGTGGTAACCGCTGTACGTTAATTTTGATGAAGGTTTTTGAGATATATACTTCATAACTCATTATCCATCAGGTGTAAGTCAGTCAAATTGCGAAAACTTTTCCCATTTTCAGGTGTAAATCTGGAGGGGTTTGCTAAATAATCTTTGTAGAGACCATTTTCTCATCTCTTTTTCTATACATTTAGAAGCAACTTCAGATGATTTCTATAGGCAACTAATCTGTTTTCAATAGATGTAATTATTATTTGATGTTTTATGATGTGACTATTTTAACATTAGAAAAGCTCTTTTCCATTATTACCCTAAGTCTGCTGTCACTTCTTCTTGAAATATCCCAATCCATTGTAAAGAACATGGATAAAGATAAACTCTTTTGTTTACATTTGAATGTTACTGGATTTCAGGATACTTTCACAGTATCTGCTTTCTAGAAGACAGTAAAATATAACTTTATGAAATTATATTTAGCAATTCAAACATTGTTATAGTATACTATTTAATCTTGAACTAGATTCTTAGAACAATCAAAATTAGACGGTCCTTATGTGATTCAAACTATGATAATGAAATTATTCTTTGCTGATTTGTTGAATTCATGAATCAATGTAAGTTAGACAACTATGAAAAACCTGGGAGCACTAAACAGCCATCTCGTCCTAGTATGGAACTCCTCAGCAGTACGCATTCACGATTCCGCACCTAACGCTTAACCTCTAGACCACTGAGCTGACTTGCATCCAATGATGTTAATGTTTAACTTCAATCAATCCACGATATTGAGCGATCGTCCACGATTTATTTTCTGTTTATTTGATTGCAAATAAACTTCTAATGTTAAACAATTTTTAAATGTTATTTAAAATGTTCACCTTATTTTTTCTCAGCTTGAAAAACTCAGTAAAATTACAAAAGCAGATGTCGGTTTCATTTTTCTTAATTGTAAACTTGACATAAACATGTCAATATCACTTTAAATAAATTAAAAAAATGTTTTCATATATTAACCAAATGGTTTTACATATTACCACTTCAATGATGTACCATTTTTGCATTCATAATAAGCCATAGAAAAAAAAAAGAAAAATGATTTAAGTTATCCACATTCAACTAGATGATGTAATCCAACTTAATTATAACTCTATGGTTACATTTACCTTTATGTAATCAAAATACAAGTAGTAATCATTGAGAATGAGTAACTGGAACACACACAAAAACAAACATATGACTCTCAGTATATGCTGAATTAATTATTGATCATAATGAAGAACTTACAAATCAATGATTTAACAAAACAAGGGAGGGATTATGTAAACTGTAAATAAAAGCATATGTATCACATCAAAAAAGAAAAAAAAGATGTCAGATAGCAACAATACTACTATTAGTAATATTAATGATTATATTTACTTCATTTATCTAATTCATTGATTAGCAGGTGCTTTATATACTGTTATCATATATGATACCAATGTATACATATATAATGAAACAGATGGTAAATTTATCAATATTGACTTTTTGATGTTGTACAGCTGCCTGGTTTTTTATCATCATCATCATCAACAACAACAACAATAAAAAGGAAGTTCGTTTTTTCCTCTTTTTTTGTGGTTGTTGTTGTTATTGAATGTTACATGTATATCAGATGGTTGATAATTTCACCGTTGTCTTATGTTTTTATATTGACATAATAATAAAGGATAATCAATACATGTGTCATTCATATTGTAAGTTGGGAAAACAAAAATCTGCTAACGATATTCATTATGTATTGATGATCTCAAATATGTTATAGTCGGTAAATAGTAAGATTACTTGTGTATCATGATGAAATTGTCTAAGAATTAAAGATCAAATGAATTGGTTATGAACAAAGAAAATTTAAAAGTTCATCAATATAGAAATGACTGTCAAATTTCAGTCTAATAACAAAAGAAGAATTGTCTGGATATAGTTTAATACACGAAAAGACAAGAAACAAATTTCTATTCTAATAAGTAGTTTAAAGAGATTGATATAATTTGATAATAGTTTTCATTGAAGATTTTCATTAACTGAAGAATCATTTGAACTAACTAGACAGATATCTCAACTTTGTTTCGGAAACTTCAGTAATGGATCAAAATTAGAAATTACTAGTTGTACGGTAGACAAAATGTCATAAACCTATTAATTCATTCTTGTATTGTTTATTTGAGTCTTCCCATTGATTTAGGATTGATTATGATGAGTATCATATTGGCATATGTGCACCCTGTGTGGATGTCGATACATATATGGGCTCAGTAGCCAAATGGGTAACGTGATGATGTTTGAAGCGAACTGTAATGAGTTCGAGTTCCATAGTGAACATCAACTCTGGGATGTACCTTTATCCAGATGACGAGTCCAAAATAGGATGAAACACGCATCCTGAATTCCACTGCTAGCCATCATTCATCTATGCTTATAAACCTATTAAGTTTAAATATAGTAATGATATTCCAAATCTCGATAACCATTGTTTTTAGCAACTTAAAAAGGGCCATACATCACACGACAAACTTTCAAACTTAAAAATGACATCCTATGGATAAAATTAACTTAAATTAGACTGAAAGTGAGAATTTTTACTTTTTAGTCAAAATCAATTCTGTCAATAATAATACACCTCAGTGGCAATTTGAAGTTTTTACTAGGAGTTTTAAGAAGTGATATAATTCTACGGGTAGAAATAATAAAGAATAAGCGAATTTCAATTGATTATATTGGTTGGTAATTTATTTTTGATTCCTAGGTGACATGTCCAGAGGAGAGTGATTAGAATCCCTTTAAAACTTTACTTCCATTCTAGAAATCACTTATTCAAAAAATTTAATAAATAGGAAAATGAATCAAAATGCTCAGTCTATTTAGATAGGGCAAAATTTCAATCTCCCCCACCAACATTCCCCATCCAATTCTGTCCTGGGTAATCCTTTCTAGTTCTTTGCAGTTGCTATTCATCCTTTCCATGTCTGATTTCAATTCCCGACGCAGTATGTTATTTAGCCTTGCACTTTCCGGTTTCTCTTCAAGATTCCAAGTTAGCACTTTCCTCGTGATGCAGTTCAGTGATTTATGCAATGCATGTCCTGTCCACCTTCAATGTCTTTTTATAATTTCTTCTTCAGATGGAAGCTGGTTCGTTCTCTCACACAGTAGGTTATTGGTGATGGTTTCCTACCAACAGACATTGAGTATCTTGAGTAGACAACTGATTATGAATGTTTGTACATGTTTGATTATGGTTGTGGTGGTTTTCCAAGTTTCAGCTCCATACAGTAGAATTATCTTGACGTTCGTATAGAGAATTCTGACTTTGATGATGGTTGATAGTTGTTTTAAGTTCCATATGTTCTTCAACTGTAGGAATCCTGTCCTTCCTTTGCCAATCCTCACCTTTACATTTGCATCAGATCCTCCTTGTTCATCGATGATACTTCCCAGGTACCTGAAAGATTCCACATCTTACTTATGGTTAGTAGTTGTGAATAACTTAGATGCTATTGTTCAAAACTCCACTTGGATTCGTTAAGTTGTTTACATAGTTAACTTATTGTATAATATATTTATAAGTAAATAACTCACTTAAGAAAAAGTTTTGACCTATAAATAACAACTATGGTATGATGTAGCTGCACAAGTAATAATTATAATTGACATTCCTGATTTATAAGATAAATGTTTACCCCAGCTTTAATAAAAAGTTATGAGTAAAACATAAATATATTTTGATAATATTTTGAAGAATATCATCATGTACTTACAATGACTGAAAATCATAGATTTGATGCGATTGAATTCCAGTTCATTTTCTTAGCTTGAACATGTTTATTTTTTAAGACTGGAGCTTTTATATTTAAATTTATAAGAATTAGGTAGTGGTTATAGTTTGTATCACATGCTGTAATGAAAAGTTAGTTTGTTCCTCTAACTGATGACATTTAACTATGAGTATTTGAATGAATAAGGTGTGAGGATATATAACCATTTAATGATAACTCAATGGAACAATAAACTTCTAATTCTCACTTGTTTGAAACTATTCAAAAATTCGCACAGACTATCTTGCAAAGGAACAAAATATGAAGTTTCATCTATGGTAAAACGAAACCCAGAAGTTTAAGCTGTTAGATCTTAACTAAATAGTCTAGAGGTAGTTTCGTCAGTTCTTTTTGTCTAATCTCAGTGTGGTATAGTAAAAAGTGCACTGGGAAAGAGCCCCAAGCTGTGATGAAAGAGATTTTTAGTCCTCTCTGATTTTTAATGATTTATCAGATGCTGTTATACTGTGATGATGACCATCTTCATTTAGTCACTATATATAGTCTGTGTAGTAAATTTGATTAAAATTGATAGAAACTACATTCTTGAAACTAAATTATTTAGGAAAAAAACACGGTGAATGAATATAGAAAAATATATACAGAAACTTAAATATATCCAAAGCATATACTACTATTTTACAATGGAAAATTCTCATGATAATCAAGCGATACAACAAACTAACAAATGTAATGTAAAGAATATTTTCACTATCAAATAGAATGAACTTAGTTCTTATTTGCCTTGATAAATTTAACTAGTCTATGGTTATAAGTATCATTCCTATCTATTCTATAATGCTTTCTAAACATGTCATCCAAAAAAACTAATTTTTTCAGTCTTATATGTTAGTCAATAATTCTTTTAGTTGATATAGGTATTTATAAACAGTTGTCTACGTGAGATACTCCGATTCCGTTGATCAGATTCCATCAGCAATAACACACTGTGGTAGGAAGCAAATCAGTTTCAGGCTGAAGACGAAATTAGAAAAAGTAGCTGGAGTTGGATAGAATATATATTGGGCAAATCAACAAATGGCGTCGCAGAGCAAGCCATAACTCGGAATTCTCCAGGCTAAAGGAAAAGAGGTAGGCCAAAGAACAAACTGCGCGGACAATATAAAATAAATGAACAGTACTTGGAAACAAATGAAAATGAGAGTCTGGGACAAAGTTGGTTGGAGATTCCTGGCTGGAGGCCTATGTCCCACGAGGAATACCAGGCGTAGGTAAGTAATAGAAACTGTAAAACGTGTGATATGTTCAGAATTCAATCGCAGTAAGGTATTATACGCTTACAGTTTCTAGATTCTTATTAACTAATTTTAAATCAATCAATTTAATATGAGTATAGTATGACCTGACCATTCATTTAACTTGAAATGTTTGTCGAAATTACCACAGTTAATTCTATTCATTTGCTACATAATCTACACATACAAAAACTCACACTTTTACTGCATTCCATCATCTTACGAATTACACATTTTTCCGTACGCACTATCAGACACACAAATACAAATACTCATACAGAATCATCTTGATTATAGAACTAATATGAATTTATATAATCAAATCGATTTTAATTTGAGTTGGACTTAATACTTTGTCGTGTTCCCTGTGTTAATTTAATTCGATTATTGCTTTATTCACTCTGAAGAAGCGAACTGCATTGAGTCATGAAGTGTCAGGAATCGAAATTTCTACAAATAAATATGGCTATTTTATCATTAATATTCTACATGATGCTCAATTTATTTAAAACTATCAAGTTCAACCTTGGTATTGATACCTACGAAATATAGTAATTTTTAAACAAAATCTGGTTCATATTTAGAACACAAATCGCTTTGAAATTCAATGTTTACTATCTTATGTAGTCTTTTGTCAGAAGTTTAAATTTATTTAACTCCTCTAATAGCAAATAACTTTTCAAAATAAACACCTTAGTAAACACTAATAATTTGCGCCGTTATAAGTAGTTTTAAAGGGATTTCTTTGCACGTTTCATGTAAATTCTTTTTCTCACCCTGTATACAGCCAGCATACATGAACCATGTTTCTATCTATGACTAAATATATTTTTCCATACGACAATTATTCTCCTCTTTCATCATCTTCAGGCTGTGATGTTTGATTGATCTCAGTAACAGTACCATTCAATCCTTCTCGTTTATCATGAATTTACTCAAAATATTTTTGAACTTCACTTTGTTTACGAAGTAGAAGTTGTGTCCACAAATCCTTCAAGAATATGATGTGGTTTAGTAAAAATAATATCAATTGAAATGGACTTCTCAGTGGACTTTTCTGCAACAGATTGACAAAATTCCTTAATATCTCTTCTGTGTTAGAATGAAGAATTAAATATAGTCATCCCTTCGAATTTCTTTTACATTTATACTTCATCTAAAATACCTTTAAGCTAACTCACGTTTTTTAGACTACTCGTGAGTAGCTTATATAAATATTACGAGAATTATCGATTCTGCTCAGCACAAAGTAGCTAAAACATATGGTTAAAGAGAATTGAAATTCGAGACAAAATAAATAACGGAATCAATTACACCTCAAAGATGTGAACTTTGAAGATAAGAATGGAAATAGGTTTTATGAATAAAAACTGGAAGATTTCAAGGCAAAATCGCTTAATTATTGAGTAAATATAAAACATTAGAAATATATTGTCATCAGTTTGATTAGTCTGATAGAAGCTTTTTGAAAAAAATGTGAGATTTTTATGATTGTGAATCCATACTAAAGCTAACCAGAAAAAGTTGACCATAATAGAGCGGCTTAACTAGAACCATACAAAACTTGGTAGATGAAAACATTTCAACCATACATTTGCCCGACAAATATGTTTCTTAAAACTATCTCATAAACCATTGTAGATGGTGCTTTTAACAGAAAAATTAACTGAGGACAGGATAAATAGGGATTTTGTATTATTCATGTCCAAAATGTTCGTAGCATGGTGTCAACAGTTTCTGTTAGTGTATGAACTTTTAATGTCAAAAATCACTACAATCGGTCTTCTTTGAATGACTTATCAAACAAGTTCTTCTAAAATCCCTGAACCCGTATTAAATTATTACAACACCGAGAATATATTCACAAGGATTGTCTGATTACTAAATGATTTTTCACCTTGTCATTACTAGTTACAGTATACTGATTCGTTCAAGACAATTTTAATTTGTAAATCCAGTTTTTTCAAGGAACAACCTTATTTCTAGAAAACTCTGACAAACCCTGTCTTTAAACAAGCAGTAATAGTGGTAACATACTATTAACATTGTTCATTGACATACTTCGCTCACAATCTGAATTCTTTTGAAGCGAAAGAATATTTATCTAAGATAATATAAGCTATAACTTTAAGTACTTCGTTAAATGAATTTCTAGAGAGATTCTGAGCTTCTGATCGTCCAATATAATTTTTTTTGTAATGCTTACCGATTATATTTTAGTCATAATGAAAACTATGCCATCATAAATGTCAAAGTCAATTTGATTTCATTTAGTAAATCAATGTTGATCCGTTCCACTCCTAGTTGAGTTTGATTTTAAACCGACTTAATATGGAATATATTTGGTTCCAAGCTTTGCCGACGTGGTGCTCAAGAGAAAGATAGGAATTTTCCTGAGATAACTACATAGTGCAATTTATAAATGTTTTCTACAGAAGAGTTGGGTTATAGTTGCTATGTTGATACACTTCATGATAAATGTTCACGATCATATTATTAGGAACTTCCTAATGCCTTGCTTCTGCTGTCCTATAATTTTTCCAGCATTTCTAATTTTATCGAAACGAATAAGTTCCTACTTTAATACGTTGTTGTTACATTATGTCAAAGGATATCGAACATATGGTGTGTAATGTTGGTTGCTATATTAAGTCCATATAGCTAATTCCAGCTTCTGGATAGGCCAATTCATCTATTTTTCTGGAGTCACGTTTTAACCTTGTTAATTATTCACTTATTAACTCTGACTGATTTTATATGAGCGTATGTGTGTGCATATCTTATCCTACTCATCACATTTCTACAAATATTGTTTAACGCTTGACTAAATATTGTTGGGTCACACGTTTTCGCCACCGCGCGTCATTTCGCTTATCTCTCTTCTCTTCACTTCCTTTACCTGGTTGCCTGTCCAGATCAATTAGTGTATAAAATGTTTGTATTCAAAAATACGGTCTCATGTTTGACTTCTTTAATTCCGTTACCCACTAACGCGATTTAAGTCGATAACTTCATACGAGGATTGATGATATCTATATTTCAATAACAATCCATCCTACGATATCACTGGAGTCAGGTATCGGGTCACAGGTAAATATGTTGCTCAACCTACTTGCTGAGAAAGTTTTTCTCACAAATCAGTTTGTTATGCAAATCAATATCTCATTCATGAAGTTGTGTTTATAATCTATTCCCCGTTACATATTTAATGATTCATTCTATCAGATTTCTTTTTTTCTCATTAATATCAAAGGATCAAATATAATCAATAGTTTGATAAAAACATTAGAGACCTCTTCATATTTTCGTCCGAAAAAGGCGCATACAACAGTTGTCAATTACAGACTCAGGTGTCTAGTAGTCTGTCAGTTAAATAATACCACTACGAATTAAGTGAAGAAGCATGAACTTCACTCGTGCCAAACAAACTTCAGACTAATGTCTTCGAAATCACATAAAGTCAAGAGATTTCTCAACTAGCTGATGGTTTCTTCACTCAGACTGAAATTCCTTAACCAGGTGGCCAGTGATCTCTGCGTACAGAAAATGTAGACTGGCGAGACTATAATTTATGGACGAATAAATCAGGTTTAGGATAACAGGTCTTGGAATTTGGAGTGAAATTCACTCATCCATTTGGTTTGGAGATTGTTTTACGATTTTAGCTGACGTCAGTTAGTGATGAAAAGTTAAATTCTAATTCCTAACCTTAACCATCAACTGTGAATCATAACCCTTATTCTTCACACAGGTTTATAACTCTCACTTAGCCCTAGAAACTAGGTGAACATTCTCAAAGGTTGTCCATAAATTATGGTCTCACTGAACTAGATGAAATGATTTAACTGCCTGACTAATTAATCTTACATCGATAATTCACTACCTTCAGCCGTTCCAGCATGATCCCAAGCTATTGATTGTAACACTTTGAAAACGGATAAAAGCTTACTAGAAAGATCAGATACTTGAGATTACAAATTAAAGAGAGGTAACGTACACAGACTATGACGAAGCTTCTATCAACACTCGTATCCATAGGGCTAGTTGATTGACCCTCAAGAACTAATCATAATGATATGTCACAAACCATTAAGCATACACTAACTAGTATTATAAACCATGAATCAGTTCAACTTGACGAATCGTTTGACTAAGGCTCAGTATATTTTCGTATACCTTGTAAGATATCCCGGTTCGAACATGGTCCAGCCTTAAAGAAAGAGGTGCTATACCTGAGTAAACTCTTGCTTGTTAGTTATATCTTTTGACTAAAGTTGTGGCTTCAGGTAGGTTGAAGTTGACCCTCGTAAACCCAACCCGAAAACGAGGTAGATGTACTAGCACTAAAACTGCTGTCTGATGACTCTACTTTCTGTTCCTTCTAGAGGTGAGTTTCCTGGTTAACGATGGCCTACTTGACTACCTCTTGATATTGTGAGCAGGAACTTAAATGACTGAAGCAAGATGGGCGTCTAAAATTGGCTTTCTTCAATCATCTGTGAGATGTAATCATATGTCGAGAAAAAGTGATTAGTTAACTCAAAAAACAAGCTATATCCTCTGGTTATGGCTATTTAATTTTATGACACTGTAGTGACCGGCCAGTCTCGATAAGAACACGATTGGAATAATAGAAACAATTATTATTATTGTAACCAATTGTACCAGAGATTGTTTTACTGTATTTGTTTAACTGTATCCGTTTCACTTCTTGTTCCATATACCGCCTGGTTTGGTTCGAGCTTGCTCACGCACTGCTTGTTCGCTTGTACTCTTTGGCACGTCTCGGTATTATTTCGATACCACGAGATCGCCAATAAATATACTTGATCTGGACTAGTAAAGCCTTCTGGTTTACGGGCTATCAAGGGAACCAAGTCATATTTGTACGCGTAATCGAATAGTAGTGGTGATCATAGTCCGTCCACGACTCGACATCCACTACAACTGGTGAGCCGTATTTGGAACACGCACAACAACTAGTGAGCCGTATTTGGAACACGCACTACAACTGGTGAGCCGTTGTTGGAACACGCAATACAGCTGGTAACCCAATCCATCGAGCACAAGTCAAACTTGGCCAATTCTCCAAACCAGATCAATCCGGTGAGTCTATTTATCTATCCACATCTGTTGCATATATTCGTATTGATTTTTTTCAATATATAATATTTTGGCAACTTAATATGGTAGATAACGATAAGAATAACATAAATATGATAGACTCCGAGATACAGGTTATCAGTTTCCGACCGGTTCCTTTCATCCCCCATGATCCAGAAGTCTGGTTCGCGGCACTGGAATCTCAATTTGAGATCCGCCGCATAACCAATCAAAGGCAGAAGTACGCCTACGCTTTGGAATCATTGCCCGGGGATCACCTAACCGCTGTCCGTGAGGTTGTCCTCAATCCGAACGTTCCGAACGTTTATGACCGTCTTAAGGATGCCATCCTTCGACATTTCCTCCCATCAAGAGAGGAACGATTGAGGACACTTTTAGCACGTCACCCTATGGGTGATGCTAAGCCGAGCCACCACCTCACGCGCCTGCAATCCCTTGCAGGAAACATGACAGCTGACTCTGAGATAGTCAAAGAGTTGTGGTTCGAAGCCTTACCAGTCAGTATCCAGCCAACCCTTACGGCTCTGCTCGAGGACACCCCGCTCAACAAGGTGGCCCTCATAGCAGATAAGATTCTGGCACGAGTTAACACCAAAGGCGACCATTTTGTTGCTAGTTTTTCCCATTCTAACGTTGATTTCGATGCTAGACGACCTCCGGCTCATGGGGATAGGGACAGAGGTATCCATACTCGTCTCAGTTTCCGAGACCGCGCAAATGTGCCAGCCCCCTACGTCCCCCGACCCAGGTCACAATCTCGAAAAGCCGTAACGACTCGCCCCAAGCGGGCATCTTCCAAGCCACGCCAGAAGGCGGTTTCGGAAGCGAGTCCAGGTTGGTGCTGGTTCCACCGTGCTTTCGGAGCCGGTGCCCGTCATTGTCGAGCTCCCTGCTCATACAAGGCGGGAAACTTCTCAGCCGGCGAGTAAATGCGGCCGTACTCGCCGGCACTTCACCTCAGGTTGGCCGTTTATTTTACGTGCACGATTATCGCACCAACGCTAGGTACCTTGTGGATACGGGTGCCCAAGTTTCTGTCGTACCTATCGGTAACAGTAAGTCTCAAGCCACTATGCTTCGACTACGCGCTGCGAATGGCTCAGTCATTCCCACCTATGGTACACGACAACTTACGGTCAACCTGAGCAACCGACGACAGTATCTGTGGACGTTCATCATTGCCGATGTTCCCACAGCTATACTCGGTATCGATTTCCTACAGCACTATGAATTGCTAGTCGATTCACGTAGGCTGCAGCTAATTGATATTTCGTCGAACAGCAACTTTATGGGCTCTAAAGCCCACACAAACGCGTACCGAATCACAGGTGTATTTCATTCGCGTGACGATTTATTCCACGTTTTATTTCAGAAATTCCCCAAATTAACTAAACCTCTCGAGGAGACTCCATCGGTGACCAATCGTGTGGTACACCACATAGTCACCCGCGGACCACCAGTCACGGCAAGACCTCGCCGACTGGCACCGGACAAATTAGCTTTCGCTAAACGTGAGTTTGACAATTTACTAGCTACTGGTATTATTCGTCCTTCTCACAGTCCTTGGGCCTCACCTCTCCACATGGTTCGAAAAAAGGATGGGGTTAGTTGGAGACCATGCGGAGACTACCGAGCGTTAAACACAGCTACACGTTTCGATAGCTATCCCATCCCCCACATACATGACATCACGGCATCACTCAAGGGCACGACAATTTTTTCCAAGATCGATCTGGTACGAGCATATCACCAGATCCCAGTCGCTCTTGAAGATATAGAGAAAACTGCTATCACGACTCCTTTCGGTTTATTTGAGTTCCTACGAATGCCATTTGGATTACGGAATGCTGCCCAAACTTTCCAAAGGTTTATCGATAGCATTGTACGAGACCTAGATTTTGTTCACGTCTATATTGATGACCTGCTAATCGCATCATCAAACGTAGATGAACATTATCAACACCTGACGCTACTATTCCAGCGCCTTTCGGATAATGGAATAATAGTCAACCCCGATAAGTGTGAACTCGGGAAGAAGGAAATGAAATTCTTAGGTCATGTTATTAAGCATGAGGGTATTCTACCTTGTGAGGATAAAGTACGTACTATAAAGGAGTACACTGTACCGTCCACACTCAAGGAACTGAAGGCATTTCTCGGTTTGGTCAACTTCTACCGACGCTTCATTTCGCACGCGGCAGAACAGTTACGACCGTTAACCGATTTACTTCGCGGTAATCCACGCAAACTGGAATGGAACGACGCCGCACGTACTGCATTTTCAGATATCAAAACGGCCCTAGCTCAAGCCACACTTCTCGTGCATCCTGACCCATCAGCCACGCTTAGTATAGCGGTTGATGCATCGGATTTCGCCATAGGAGCCGTTATGCAACAGAATATCTCCGGTAGTTGGCAGCCCCTCGAATTTTTCTCACGACGCCTCACTCCCACGGAGACGAGATATAGCGCTTTTGGTCGCGAACTGCTAGCAGCCTACTGCGCCATCAAACATTTCCGGCACGCTGTAGAAGGTCGTAATTTCATCTTATTCACCGACCATAAGCCCTTAACGTATGCTCTGCATACCAAGTCTGACCGCTACTCACCACGAGAGTGCAGACATTTGGACTATATCTCCCAGTTCACGACAGACCTTCGTCACGTCAAAGGCGAGTCGAACTGTGTTGCTGATGCTTTATCACGTATCCAACTGAATGCAGTTACTTTGCCAGTGCTCGATCTACCTGCTATGGCCGCCGCCCAAGCAAACGATACTTCATGCACGGAAGCACAACAGTCTACGTCCCTTCAATGCCGGGAAGTACCCCTAGCTACTAGCTCAGGTACTATCCTATGCGATACTTCTACGGGCCTCCCTCGACCCATCGTACCCTCCGCTTATCGCCGTCTCGTCTTTGATGCCCTTCATGGTCTATCTCATCCTGGTATCGCAGCCACCCTACGCCTCATAGCTGCACGATACGTCTGGCCGTCAATGAATAAAGATGTCCGTATGTGGGTAAAACAATGTTTACAATGTCAACGATCAAAAGTGCACAGGCACGTAGCTGCCCCTATTGGCACTTTCGCTACGCCTGATGCTCGCTTCGATCACGTTCACATAGACATTGTAGGACCATTACCACCATCGCACGGGTATGATCACATACTCACATGCATTGATCGTTTCACAAGATGGCCCGAAGCTATTCCCATCACGTCTATTACGGCGGAGACAGTTGCTCACCGCTTCGTAGAACGATGGATAGCTATGTACGGTTGTCCCTCGACTGTCACGACTGACCGAGGACAACAATTTGAGTCCGCATTATTCTCCTCACTAACACGGCTGCTTGGTACGGAACGCATACGCACTACCGCCTACCATCCAGCATCAAACGGTTTAGTTGAACGGTTTCATCGCCAACTTAAAAGTGCTCTTCGAGCACACGAAAACAACAATTGGTACGAAACCCTTCCGCTCGTCCTCCTGGGAATCAGAACGAGTCTAAAGGCAGATAGAGCACACGAAAACAACAATTGGTACGAAACCCTTCCGCTCGTCCTCCTGGGGAATTTTTCACACCACGGAGCAGCACTAAGTTCGGCGAATCAGACTACGTCCAACGACTGTCTGCATTCATGCGAACACTGACTCCGGTGTCAACTCGTATACAACATCGACAGGTCGCTCTCCCTCGAGAGTTATCTACCTGTTCACATGTTTTCATACGAGTAGATTCGGTACGCAAACCTCTACAACAGCCTTACGAAGGACCTTTTCACGTGATTTCCCGTCACGAAAAGACCTTCAAGGTTGATCGACGTGGCCGCATCGAAACAGTCAGCATTGATCGTCTCAAGCCAGCACACGTCGATGACAGTGCTATACCTGATAAGCCGAGACCCAATGTTAGACCCATCAGAGCTTCTAGCGGGATTTCTACATCTACTTCGGATCCCACGCTAGATGCACCTGAGACCTCATTCTCACGTCCCAGTCAACAGCACGTGTCATCTGCCCCGTCTACGGACGAGACTTCCGTCTCACGTCCAGACCTGCAGACCACACCGCCCTTGACTGCGGATGAGATTGCAGGCTCACGAGGTTCGAACGAGACTACCGTCTCACGTTCTGGTCGCCGAGTACGCTTACCCGTACGCTTTCTCGACTAACCTCATAACCAACTACGGATACAGTATAGGAATCTGCCCCTATACTACAAGAAAGCTACACTTTTCTCTTTTTCTATCATTTTTTTTGTTTACCCCGAGCCTACGCCTCCGACCATCGCTGTTACGGTATCGTCGACTTCAGTCAACTTTCGCGAAAGCTGGCCTGATCACCCACGCTCTAGTCAACGCACTCAGTCGATCTCTCTGGCTCCAAATACGTATGATATACATTTGGTCCCGAACATGGTTATCCTGGTCGCATCTGGTTCCTTGGCTCAATCTGGTTTCGTCCTACGTCTGCAGCGTTTCTGGTCCGGACCTCTACGAACGCAACCTTCAGATTCTGGATACAAACCACTCTGGTGTAGTATGCTAATCCAAGCAATCAATACAGCACGTTCCTTCTGGTACCGTTCTACGTCAAAGACTTTTGGTGGCAACTCGAGGATCAACGATCACTCCCTGTTCTGCCAACGTTTTCGTCCTACAATTGCACGTTTCGCGATCAGTCCCACGAATGAAACCGCTACGTATCGAAAGTGTAAATCCTTTCTAGCGGGGGGCTCCTGTAGTGACCGGCCAGTCTCGATAAGAACACGATTGGAATAATAGAAACAATTATTATTATTGTAACCAATTGTACCAGAGATTGTTTTACTGTATTTGTTTAACTGTATCCGTTTCACTTCTTGTTCCATATACCGCCTGGTTTGGTTCGAGCTTGCTCACGCACTGCTTGTTCGCTTGTACTCTTTGGCACGTCTCGGTATTATTTCGATACCACGAGATCGCCAATAAATATACTTGATCTGGACTAGTAAAGCCTTCTGGTTTACGGGCTATCAAGGGAACCAAGTCATATTTGTACGCGTAATCGAATAGTAGTGGTGATCATAGTCCGTCCACGACTCGACATCCACTACAACACTATAAATGGCAGATCATATTGTAGTCTGAAAATTCATTGATGCTAAGTACGACACTATTCAATTTATACAAGGCTAACTGTTAATCTGACAAAACACAAAATGCATGAAATTAACTTGTTCAGATGTTAATTTGATTTATTTTTAGTGACAAACAAACTCTAATGAAACCTCTTCGTGTGCTTACTTGCTTCTCTTGACTCATTATTTTCTTGCTGAAGTGCTAAGATATTATTCAAACACAGTAATGGCAACAGGGTGAAACCACGATAGATACAGAGGCGAGTGACTACCAAGCTATTGACATAAATAGAATTATCCCCAACGATGCTGACTCAAATTAAAAGCTGTCCATAGAAATCATATTTGAGAGAAGCATTCCGAAGATTTTTGATAACATACTGCCACCCAAAAGATGAATAGCTACGTGAAGGATCAGTATCTCCGCAGTATCAGTGTAGGTTGAGGGAGATTTTCGGTTCATACCAAGGAAAAATTCAATGGTAACCAGGAGTTGCTGAAACGAGAACGGGTGACGTTTCATATAAGGGACCAGGAACTGTCAGAAAGTAGACTGGACAGTGAAACCGAGTTAGTAAAGATAAAAAGATAATGAAAAAAGGAGATGACCATAAGAGCCTGTCATTGGATGTACTTAAGGATATCTCGTAAATGAATATCACCAACTATAATATATTGATTTGAGAAAGGATGACAGGTAGGGAAAATACAAAAAGTTACGAAACATCTCCGTAAACTAAAGTCCTCACTTGGCCATAAAGAGATCCGAGAAGGAGACGACAATCTTTAAAGGAAGGAAATCGTTTGAAATAACGGAGAATTCTTCCACGAAATCTTTAGAAGCTCAAAAAAGGCTGAAGATGCTTCGTTCAGTCAACAGCAGTTAAAAACTTATTAAAATACGAATAAAAGATAATTTTTCACGTTTAAATAAATTGCAAGTTATTTTTCTGCCTAATTCAAAGTGTCTGTAGTAGGTTCTCAATGGTCAAAATCACTCGGAAACCAAATCTAGCGGTAAATAAGCCCCTGAAATCAATAGCTCTGTAAGTCTTCGACATTTGATACTGACCACATTAGTTTTACTGAACTCACATAGCTGAAGGCGCTCGGCCATGCATTCGCACCAGATCACGAGTGGGAACGCTGTGCTTAACTTCTACAACCACTCGCCAGTTTAGATCAGTCACTCCTCAATATATTGATAACCAATCAAATATATCTTCGAACCTCTTCGCTTTTCAATTCTGATTTCACTGATTGATATGTTTCGATTATAGAATGTGTTACTAGTGGGGGTGTTGTCAAACTCTAAATAATTATGACAACTTCGCAATGAAGATTGATTGATTACTTAGATTTGAGGTAATGCTTGTGTCCTTACTTTGCTAACTATATCAACGGTTCACGTTTATGTGCAGGAGTTAATGAAGAAAGCAACTACGAGTTTAGTAACAAGTACCTTAGAAGCAGATATATCACCTTTCATCTGTGAATCTCCTCATAGAGTAACAGCTTGGTCTCAGAAACCTTTGCTGCCAAATCACAAATTTGGCAATCATTGTGAAACTCGCACCAACTTTTAACTCTGCGAAGTGTAAATTATTCTATCTACAACATATTGACAGCAAAAACTAACCCCGAAATTATTTCCCCCTCAAGGTCACGTCAGTCGAAAGATCTTTAGTTGTCTAAGCTCCCTACCGCCTGATATCACATTCTGTCTGCTTCACTTCCCCCAATCCCGGGATCAGTAATCCACTGCAGGTTAATATGGAAGCTCAAAATGCTAGACGTTTACATCCCACCTACAACCATTGAACCCCGTATTCACTCTTCGGTGTACTTTTCTACAAGTACGCTACTATTGTGTTTCGCAGTTATAAATATGTGTTATACCATAGTCCAGTAATGTCGTATTTGAACTTTGACATTCAGAGTTCTTGTTTTCTTGTCCGGCACAAAATGCATAATTACAATTCCTTGGGATCAATCAGCCGAACTAAGCTAACAACGGAGCACACTCAATCTCCCTATTGAAGGGAAACTTTAGAGCTTCCCCAAAGTTTAGGGAAAACCCACAACGTGTCATTAAATCCTAGGGAAAACCCAAAATTTTCTCAAAACCTTAAGGATTCTCTCAAGACCTGGAGAAATTTTGATGTTTTTGTTTATATTTCTGCGGTTTCCTATTGAAGCCTGCCAAAATTTACCTAAAACAGACAAGCTTTTCCTCAAAATAGGAAGATGAGGCACTTTTTAAAATCTCACGGATTCTTATCATAAGGAATATTTATGACTTGAAACATCAGTGTTAATGTGATTCTTGTGACTGATAGAATGTTCGTCTTAGAGAATACTTAGTACATACGAAAAAAACTCCAATAAATATTCTCAATTTCACAACTTTTGGGGAATTTCAGTTAATTTCGGGGAATCTCCATTAGAAAATACGGGAAAATGTGACTATAAACCTTAAGACGTCTTGAAATCAATATTTTCATTTCTTAGCTAAATAGTTTTGATCATAAAGAATGATACGGCAAGACTATAATTTATGGACGAACTAATCAGATTTATGATTGCAGATCTTGAATTTTGACTCGAGATTAATTAGTTCATTAGTCTTAATAGAGTTTTGGCATTATAACTGGTGTCAGTTCGTGATGAAAACCCTATATCGAATTCCTTACCCTATCAGCTGTAAATTAATCCTAATTACTCACACTGGCTTATAACCCTCATTTAACCGTATTATGCAAATAGACATTCTCACGGTCTCTTTAGCGTCGCTCAAAGGTCGTCCATAAGTTATAGTCTCACCAATCTTAAAACTCTGGACCAAGGCCTTTCTCTGGAGTTCAGTTTATTTTAATAGGGTACCTAAGACATTGAGGAGAATTAGATGTTTTTACAATATTCACCCAGGCTATGGAGAAATCCATTACACATCATCGAGAAATCACCAAAATTTCCTGTGTATGAGAAGATATTTTCCCGCATTTCGCAGCTAGAAGTGCATTTTTCTGCAAGCTTTATGTCATTAGGAGACTAGTTGTCTACTATTAGCCGTTTAAAGGTATTGGCTGCCGCAAAATTTTATGCGTAAACTACTAACCTATGTGACTTGGTAAATCGTTCAACAACAAACATTTCATCAGATGATTCTTAAAATAATATGTGAACCCTCAATTACAGTTTATTTACGCTATCAAGGTAGTTCTATCTTGTAAACACGTGTAATATCATATCTCTACAGTTAAAAAACTGACTTAAGACAAATAGTGTGGCCTATTAAAGGAAAATGAGGATATATGCATTCTTCAGGAATATGTTTACCCATTTATAAATAGTTGTTTAATGATTTCCTGGGTTTTGTCTCAATGGTCCATAATGTAGTTAGTGTAAAATGAATGTTAATACTATTTCAATAATACGAATTTACAACAATACCCCAGAAAAGTGTAATGACACATAAAACCTGGGTATCACACTTTATTGACGGAGTAGACACAGCAACAGCCTTAAGAACATATGAAATACAGATGAAGTACGGAAGGTTCGACACAATGTATATAGCATTAGTAACACAATGACGTCAGCGCATATTTATGAAGCCATCTGAAAAATATGGATGTACGGTAACTTAGTTCTTGCCTAAGCCTATGAACGCAATCTACAAACATAAATCTGTGTAATAATGGATTTTTATTGTATTGTCCTTATATTTCCCTTGGATCGCCATCTGCGCTTATGTACTGTATCCCTTGCGTCGTGCAATAAAGCCTTGCTCTCAGTATCCATCGCTTGTATTGTTTTTCAGGAAAAGTAGCACTTTTAAACAGTAAATACAGACCGTCCAACCACTCACCATCGCGGAACTTCATCTGAAACACCTCCAATTGATACATTAAGAGTATTCCCGTCAGATCGTATGCGCTTAAGATACTTAGGTGCAATTAAGAAGCTCATTTATCCTTAGAAAGACTTGGCTAGCATGCAACTGAGCCATATGTCTCACAATTTTAGCGTCTATCAATGTAGCAATGATGTGTTGTAGACAACACACCCCTTGTGGTTTCAAACGAAATTGTCGTTCCATGAATAAAGTCTTTGGCTGGAAAGCAACCGAAGGTAGGCTTTATATTATATTCAGGGCCTGCAGTTTTAAATTATCGTTTACCTTCAGCACTTTATAGGAATGTTCAACACCTACCATTATCAGTTTACTTGTCGTCATACTATAGGTTGCACAATTCCCTAGTAGTGTGCACAATCGTCTAAATCTCACTAGCTAACTAACCCACAGAGTAGGTTGCTTTTAAATAACATGCTAACACGCAGAATACTTATTACAAAGATAAGCATGGCTATATACCACAAGCTATTAGAAAATATGGGTTTCGTTGGTCTATTACTCACCAAATGGAATTAGGATCCAATTATCAGGCATATGTCAGAAGTGATGCAGTTTGATGGTTTCCACAATGTATGTCCTTTCCACCTCCAGTGTTTCCTCCTAATTTCCCCTTCAGCTGGAAGCTGGTTTGTTTTCTGCCACAGTAGGTTGTTGCTGATGATATCCGGCTAACGGACATTGAGTATCTCGCATAGACAGTTGTTTACAAATATTTACCATTTTTTGATGATGGTCGTAATAGTTCTCCAAGTTTCAGAACTATCAGCAACAACCTTTTGTGGGAGAAAGCAAACCAGCTTACAGCTGAAGAGGAAATTAGAAAACGTTGGGGGTGGACAGGACACACATTACGGAAATCACCAAACTGAATCACGAGGCAGGTACTAACTTGGGATCCTGAGGGGAAATAGAAAAGAGGAAGACCAAAGAATACACTGCTCTGGGAATCATAAGCAGGCATCAGAAGAATGAATAGAAACTGGAAAGGATTGCCCAGGACAGCTGCATGGAGAATCCTGGTGGATGACCTACGATTTTCCAAGAGGAGCAACAGGTGTGAGTAAAAGTAATGTCAGATGTGTCGGTCTTAGTGAGTTAGCTCTACAGGTCCCTAATGATGGCAATATACAACTGTTTAAAATGGTGACTGAGGCATCTGAGCTTGAAAATTAAACGTCAGTCCATCTGGGTAGACTCCACTCTTCTGACTTTCTTTTTGTGATAATCACAGAGGAAGCAGCTTGTCTCGGTGCTTCTAATACCTTAGCCCCCGTAATCACTTGTTGTTTAACTAAAATGCTTAACGACAAACCTGACAGGTTTCAGAACACAAAGCTACTTATTTTCGTACTGTTTGACCTAGAGACAGCATTTTATTTCTCTGGGGCAGTCTCGTGAAGGCATTTATCACTAGGTGTACAAAAACTGCACCCAACTTTCGTTCTTACATTTAGGTATGTGATACCGTTTACAGTCTGAATTAAATAGGATCAGTTATTTTTTTTCTGATCTCAATTGTTATCCATTATGATTTCTTTACCATTGCAGATGTCTGAAGATGTTGTTGAAAATTTAAAGACAACAGTCGTAAAACCTATAGTTTACGGAAATGTTTCACGTTATCTGGGCAAAAAGCGTGAAGAAGATGGACGAACCCATCAGTGGACAGCGTTTTTGCGACCATATAATACTAGCGAAGACCTGTCGACATTTATAAGAAAAGTCCAGTTTAAATTACATGAAAGTTATTCAAATCCCATACGAATTGTTAACAAACCACCGTTCGAACTGACGGAAACTGGTTGGGGAGAGTTTGACATTACAATGAAAGTCATATTTACCGATCCTAATGAAAAGCCCCTGATAATAACTCATCTCATTAAGTTGTTTCATTGTGACCATGAAATAATGATGGGTCATAAGAGCTTAGTACGAGAGATCTACGACGAAATGGTTTTCGTTGATCCTTCTCCGTCTTTTTATCGAGCGTTGATGAGCAGATCTCAAATTCCTCCCAGCGCACCAACAATCGCACACGAAACTGATTTTAAAGAAACAAAGCGTCAAGCATTGTGTTCTATACAAGAACTAAACAAAAAGGTTACTGAGGCAATTGAAGTTTATAAAAAGCAGCTTATCTCGAGGAAAGGAATTATTGAAGAAGTGAAGTCGATCGTAAACGAAGTAGATTCTGCGACTGTTGGAACCATATTGCAGTAACTATGTATATGTAAATATGTGTATATTATTTCTTTATTGACGATTAAATAATATTATCTCAAGATGCAAAGTACATGTTTTATATTTCAAAGCTTCATTTCAAATAATCTCCGGATTGTAAACTAATGTCTAGGTAACTTCTATATATTTCAGGGATTCATAAAAAAATCAGCGAAATATTGTTGAGCTGAGAAAACATTTTGACTCTATTTAATAGCTTGTTTTTTTTATTGCCCTGGCTTCATCCTAAGGATATTCGAAAGTGCAATGGGGTTTAGTGAATGTATTCAGTAACGTTTTGATTACGCGTCAACTTTAGAACATGTACAAAGTGACGAACAGAATCATTATGCAATTCAATAGGAAAAATGACTGTCGAAGTACCAATTTTACAAAAAACCTAGACAACGGTTCTTATGTAGCCAATTGTTACTCATCATGATGGTTAGCAAAAAAACTAAATAGGCTAACCATTTAATTAAGTTGGCTCTTGTAATTCCGGATGACCTACCACCTACCAAATCACATGTTTATTTAGTACCAAATTAAGCCTTGGGTTGTGGGGTTCTGTAGTTGATGGATGGGCTTTACATAACATAGATATAAGTAAACTAAAATTCTTCACTAATCAATGTTAATATTTGTTTTAGTAATGCACATATACATTTAAAGCCTATAATCTGACGATCGGGAACTGGCAAAATATTGATACAATTTCCTTAATTCCAAAACATATAATTAGACGTGCAGCACAGATAACTTTATTCATACGCTGCCTTCCCTAGAAAAGGGTATACGCTACTACGGTGTTAACCAAATCTCCAAAATCAGGTTGAAGGTTATTAATTCATGAGTTACAAATAACCAAAGCCAAAAACTGCGAATATTTATATTTCTACAATATTTCGAGTTTAACGTAGATCGTACCAGAAATCGACAGGATATTTTCGTAGAAAACAATTGTCAGATGTATTTATTTAGCCAGAGTGGAAGCGATTCCCAAATACAAGTCCAGTAAGTTGCGAATTAGTTGTCAGTACTTTAGAAACAACTAGGAGGGTGCCTTGTTCATCAACCCCAAGAAATTTCGTATTATATGAGAGTCATCAATATAAATCCTTACAGCTGTCAACTTGTAGTTTCCATTAAATATTCACTGATTAAGTTAAGTTCCTGACAATTGAATTTATTGAGATAGATGATGATGTGGCTTGCCTATGAGTGAAGTGATCTCGCGTGCTGCTAGAGTTATGAGGATGGTTGTCGCTTCCGGGCTCTCCACACCATAGAAGGATATTCTTTTTTGGCATACTTGGCAGGGGAACCAGATTATTCGTCGAAGCGACCTGGGAGCGTGACCACACAGCCCAAAGAACAACTGTCTGAGGCCGGTCACATACAACCTTCCTACGGGAAGCTTTCGATGTGTTGGCTCCATTCTCCAAAATGCTTAACCGCCGGAGACGGAAAACCATGTGATAAGGTGAAGTGTGACAGTTTTGTGGTTGACTGTCTTTAGCCCCTTTTGTTATGAGAAGGTGGTATGACTGTAGATGCTGGTCGCTTGAAGGAAACAATTACTGCTATCACACTCCTATAAAATCAGCAGTACGACTTTAACTTGCTCCATATGGTCTTACCGTTCTCCAACAGACCTGCGAAGTATGGAAGGATATAAAGAAGCAAGTGTCTCATCCAACGCAGCTCGGTCGGGTCATTTCGGCATGCAACCGAGATCACCACATCAAGGTAACAGTTACAGCGATGTTTAGGACAGTACCTGGACTAAAGATCCATCATTTCAGCAGTAGATGGAGATTGATCATATTGCTATAGATTAATACGATTAGGTATCTATCGACTGAGTAATTATTATTAATCTGGCCATGGATATAGGTAAACTCTAACAAGCGCACAAAAACAGCACTGAAGTGACTGTGATCTCATATTAATACCAATACTGAATATTATTTTGGGGAACAGCTAATAAAACTACAATATATAACACGTCAATAATCGTTCTGAATTAATTCAGCAGTATGTCCAGTGTGTTGACATGTCAATTAGTCATCTGCTAATAACCCATACTTAAAGTTAATGAAGGGTTGGATATCACTGTAACTATTTCGATAGTGATGCATTTATCTGTTCAATGAAGCAATCTGCTTGGACCAGAATAATAAAGACTTTATACAATGACTAGCATTAAACTGATACTGGAAAACTGTCAACTGTTGTAAAGATCAGAATATACCCTAAACAATGTTCTGTAACTATTTGTGCTTTAAAATGTCATAGCCCCCAGACCTACACTTGAGTCTGCTTAGGTTTAAATTTATTAAGGCCTTTAATTAGTTAATTTGATGGAGTGTCACTTGGTCGTTAACAATCTGTGTATAACTTTATGTCACTATCATTATTATCGTGTTCGCATAAGTAATCACATGTTACAGTCCATACACAAATTCCTCTAACTAGCTTAAATTTTATTTGCCTAAATCGCTCAACGACTCATTTGCTTGCTTATATACACATGTGCTTCTTAAATCATACTCATTTATTTGTCTTTGCTTCGTGTTATTGACCTTGTGACGTGTTATGCGATAATAAACTGGACTCGTTACTTCGTAGTCTTCTGAAATCTATACACCGGTGAGGATTTATTTAATAACGGTTATCAAAACGAGTTATATACGTTGCATATAAATTGTCTCGAATATATTTCATTTAACTATAAAAGAAGCGTTCCTGTGAATTTAATTCGATTCGCTCTTCATAAATTGAATGAAGAGTGGGTCTGAGCAGTGAAACCAGTTAATAATCAAGTATCTGACCACCCATCTAGACAGATTGGAGTGTGTGATCAAAAAACCACACGAAAGTATGTACTTATTAGTGTACAGTCAGATATAATAGATAATAATGGGTTAAATAATAAAGTAGTCGAATGATGATTCATAATAATCTAGATTAACCAGAAATCTCAATAATAAAAAGCAGAGAAACTATATATTGTGTATTACCACTGACAAATGCACGACTTTTGCTGATCGGAACCTGTGACTAATATGATTAACTTTATCTAGTTAAAACATCAGTATTACCTTTGAGGACGTAGCGACCCAATCCTAGTTCAACTTACGACTTGCGTTCAGACTAAAATACGTCTTACTACATACATGAAAAAAGGCAATTAGAAATTAATAGGCTTCTTCATACACTGAACAAGAAGACCATCTCATAGTGTTGAAAATATGGAGGGAAATCAAAGCAATATTGCTGGTTTTTCTGCAAGTACAGAAGAGCATTTGGTTGATGACGGCAATCTTTTGAAAGCTAGTTCTGAATCATGAGCTATTTAACCCCAAAACTGAGTTCATAAAATTACAAAAGCCAATTTAGGTACCGTAATTTAAAAAAAAACAATATCAGTATATCAAATGAAGTATGAAAGTACACATATTACTGATCATCTCTGTGTTTAACAATCCCTTTTGATATCAAATCAGGTATTTCTACGGCCAACCAAGGACCCAAACCAAGTGCTATTGCATGTGCAATTCCGAATCTAGGGACGTTCCTACTCCATAGAGGTTTGAAATGGTCCGTAAGACATATTTTTCCGCCTCTATACATTTTCGCTGTTTTTCCATCAAGCTCAGGCAAGGCAAGTTCTGGGTTAGTACTGGGATATGAAACAGGTATATCAAAGCTCAAATCGAACTCATACTTTTTCATATCTTGTATATACCTGCAAAAAGACTCACAAACGAATGGACTTACCAACATTTTCCATACCAACGAGTCCCAAGTTGATTTGATTCAATGCGAAACCAATCGTTGTCTGCAGCTTTGTTATTTTCCACGTATTTTATTAAGGCTTGGTATTCTTCTTTCAACCTTTGTATCCACATATCTCCATCTAGAGGACCAGCTCTTGTTTTAAGAAGTGGAATCGCAGCAAGAGTTTTCTTTGTAGCCTCATCAACCATTACTAAGGCAATACGTCACCAGTTTCCGACTAAGTAGCAAACAATTTACATTGCCCGCTGCGAATTTCCAAAAGTCTTCAGTAATCAGTCTTCAGTGATAAGGATAGGAGGTCTATTGATCTATTTTAATCCTTGCAGTTTGTTACACTGTTGAGGCCCAATCTCTTTTTTAATACATCAACAAAAAGTACTGATATTACGTGTTCTGGTAGAAAATTACAGTAATTGGCTACTCGGTGCGAGAAACGAAACTCCACACGTGGAAAATATGATCTCGGTTCCGGACTTTCTTCGGACTTCCTCTCAAATGATCAGTCCTAGACGGAAAGAAAAGATAGGACATAATAATGCCAACGTCATCGTTCAGGAAACGATAAGCCAATATTATATCACCCCGTATTCCACGGTAAGATAACGGAAATGAGTTGAGGTGTCTCAGTCTGTTTTCATAAGATAGGCCAGATAGACCCTTTACCATTTTATTCCCTCGGCATATCCACCTCATATTTGAAACAAGGACTTGCTGTTTGAATCCCGTATTCCAAATGTGGTCTCATGAAATTTGGGTATAATAATCTAAACATTTCCTCTTCCAAATCCTGGAAAGATGTACGAATAGACCATAATACCCTATAACCTTTTGCAGTAGCAGCCTCACAGTGGCTGGTTGTTTTGAGATCATTGCTTAGTATGACTTCTAAATCTCTACAGCTTTTTACTTTGGGTAACACAAATCCACATATTGTGTAGTAATGCGAATCATTACGGTTATTTAATTGCATCACCACACTCTTGTTAGGATTCACTTCCAGTGACCACTCGTCCATCCATGCCACTAGTGAGTTGAGATCATCCTGTAATACTATTCTATCTGACATGCTGTATATGGGTCTCCAAATCTTTATGTCATCGGCGAAGAGTAGGACGGATGACTTAGCTGAAGTTGGTCATTCATTTACATAAAGTAAAAAGAGAAGAGGACCAAGGATCGGGCCTCGGGGAATACCACTTTTTACAGGTTTCCATGATGAGAGAACTCCATTTACTCTTACCCTTTGTCTCCTGTCATGAAAAAAGTCACTTATTCAGTCCATGACTGTATGATGAATTCCAAAACTTTCCAGTTTTAATTTAAGACCAGAATGGGAGACCTTATCAAAGGCTTTACGTAGATCTATGAAAATCACATCTACAGGAATATTTCCATCTTTTGCCTCAGCCCAATCTTCTCTTGCAGTGAGAAGATTTGTCAAACATGATAAGCCTTTTCGAAAACTATGTTGTTCCCTGGATAAAAAAACATGTCCTTCCACATCCAAGTAATTTTTTCAATCAGTTTTACAACTGCACTAGTTAAGGTAATGGGTCCATAGCTACTAACTAAATCTCTACTCTCAGCCTTATAAATTGGACTAAATTATCACGTCCTTCCAGTCTCTGGGCAATCTAAACTGCCGCAGGGACAGAGGTTCAGTAATGACATCTGATAGGGTTTTTATAATCCTAGGATGAATATCATAAGGACTACTTGGCTTATCAGGTTTGAGATGCTGAAGTAGTCTCAAGACAGTATCTTTCTCAATAACTACAGGGTCTATCAACAAGCCGCCACAACCACAATGAATAGTTGGTCGTTCCTCATTACTGATCGATTTGTGTATTGAGCACAATAAGCCTACTACCTATGTTAGTCCTCTTTCAGTAAGCTACTGTGAGTGTTCATCTTTTTCCTCAATGAGTCAATTGAAGGAGCAGACACCACATCTTTGTTCAACAGGTTTCAAGAACTGATGACTTGGTAGGAAAACCTGTAAGTCTAAGGTAATGTATTCCTTCTTGGCTTTTGTACACGCCTTCTATGCCCTATGAGCTATCCTGATCCGAGAGGAATAAATAGAAAGGAAATGTCAGGTTTAAAATCATTTCTTGGTATTCCATACATCAAAATCAGAGTGATGAGATCTTGTTTCTCAAGCCGCCCTGTATATGATAGTAGGTTAGTAATCAAGGCGTTCTAATTGTTGATCATACTAAAGTTTATTACTTCACTCAATATAAAAGAAAAACTGCTCTATTTAGCCTTAGGTATGTAATGACAACTGTTATACAAACTAAAAAATGTTGTAAAAAAGGGCTAACAAACAGTTTCACTATGTAGCGCAAAATAAATCCCTGAAATCAGTAGCTCTGTAAGTCTTCGACATTTGATACTGACCACATTAGTTTTACTGAACTCACATAGCTGAAGGCGCTCGGCCATGCATTCGCACCAGATCACGAGTGGGAACGCTGTGCTTAACTTCTACAACCACTCGCCAGTTTAGATCAGTCACTCCTCAATATATTGATAACCAATCAAATATATCTTCGAACCTCTTCGCTTTTCAATTCTGATTTCACTGATTGATATGTTTCGATTATAGAATGTGTTACTAGTGAGGGTGTTGTCAAACTCCAAATAACTGTGGCAGCTTCAACCTGCAGTGGTGCGTGGGTCAAATGTAAATTATCCGTGCTAAGGCGAAGCAGAAATACTGAAAAAGTATATTTATCTAAGATAAGCAGTTTTGTAAATATTTTGTGACATTCCAAATGGCTAAGACTCGATCGAAAGTTGAAGGATATTCGGACTAAAATGCTACAGGTCTTCAGAATTTGACAATCCTTTCACACATAACACCTATATAATCGAGGTATACCAACTCAATCGAATCAGAAGTCAGAAATGGGGTCGAAGATGTATTTCGGAAACTATCAATATGTCGAGAAGCGTTTTGTATAAGTTGGCCGGTAATTGCATGGTATGCGTAGTACAGCGTACCCGCTGGTGGTCTGGTGTGGATGCATGACCAGGAGCCTTCAGCTAGGGTGTCTAACAAAACTAGTGAAGTAAGCATCAGTGTCGAAGAGTATCAGAACTATTTCTTTTGAGGATTTGTTTTCCCCTACTTTTTCTACAATTCGTATATCGGCCACTCTGATAACTCTTATCATCATATTCCTCAACGTCAAGCAACCTTCAGAAGGTAGGAAGAAGTGGTGATTTAAGTGTATTTCAGCACAATAAAACCAAATTTTCAGCACGCACACAATGCTTTAGTATTATGCTTCAAAGTGGTTGGTATTTTAACAAACATTACAATGAGATATTTACATGTTCCATAATATTTTATTGTAACCATAGTCTTTCACTTATTTGGATCGATTGAGTAAACTATCTAGATGTAAATGCTAATACGTATTAAAGCAGGACACTTTATGTGACTACTAACAAATCAATGTACGTTGGAGTGATTAAAGTGAAATAGTAACGGTAGATTGTGACAAAAAGCTGAGTATTTTTTAATTAGGATTCCCAGTATGTATTTTAGACTCAAATCAGATATGATGAACTTACATTACTCATCTTATAGTCCCAAAAAATATTAAAGTCGGTTTGAAAAATGTGTCTGTCTAGCCAAAGTTATCTCACATCAACGTCATACCGTCTAACTTGTGGTAACAATGGAATAACATTAGTTCTTAATCATATGGTCCTTGAAGATAAACTTATACTAGTTTCACTTTTGAGACGGTGAATGGTTGGTGAAAAATAGCGAAGGTCACTGAAGGTCGACATGAGAAAGTTATCGAAGCGTCATGGATAGGTTGTACAGGTATGATCACTTTATGTAATAGTCTCACTTCTGTTTTTGAAGCCTTATATTATCCTTCGTCTTGGATCTTTTCCCCATAGTTCTTCTAAAAATCTATCCCTGCCAGGAGAAATAGACTAGGTCGGGGTAGCCATGATGCAACGTTGACACAGTATCACAAATATCAGATAATCACATGACGGGCAGTTATTACTGAAATATTGGTCTAGTGACGTAAATAAGATAAAATCATGAGTCAATTGAGGCTTGACCACCATCGAAAACATGGAAGCACTGTATGGCCGTTTCGTCCTATTGGGTTCGAATCTCGCGAGTGCGGGATCGTGGATGCGCACGGCTGAGGAGTCCCATAATAGGACGAAGCGGCCGTCCAGTGCTTCCAGGTTTTCGATGATGGTCTAGCTTCAATTGACTCATGATTTCAACTTTGAAAATCCCCACAAATCCTCTTCTGGTAAATAATTTAATTAAAAGCCTTCACGGTGTTCAATCCAACAGACTAGCAAGTGTGTCGCTTGGACAAATATGTTTCTTTATTAAGCTTAGAAAACTGAAGGAAATTTACCAAACGAGTGTCTTATACTTAACAGAACAAACTACTGTAGTACAGAGTAGGGTGTTGTGGCTTTATATCTGACCCCAGTTAAGTCGGACAAATGATTGTTATTGAAATACATATGTTGCCAATAACTGTTAATAACCATCGACTCAACTGGCGTTGGTAAATAACGAAATTAAATAGGTCAAACACGACGATGAATTTCGGACACCTATATTTCATACAACTGTTGATTCAGACAGACGATAGGAGAAGCGAGGCGAAGAGAAATGATGCGCGGTGGAGAAGGCACATGATCCAACTCGATTTACCCAAGTATGAATCTATAATTATAGTTGAACAAGAGCAAGTTACAGATATGTGATGAGTAAGATAGGAAATGAACCCATATACACTTACATAAAAACAGTTAATGTTGATAAACAAATAATTAACAAAATCAAAAATGTGACTGAAGAAGAATAAATAGATTGGACTGTCTGGAAGCTAGTATAAGCTATGTGAGTTTGATAAAGCGACCTACACTAGAAGAGTTGCATTGTCGGTATTAGTATTAATATAATGATAGACCTCACCCCAAACATGAAATCTGACTACCTTATCTATAGTACCTTACGCGGAAGTCACGTCTTCACTGGCCCCTCCGATATGACAGCGCCACCGGACACATATAATCGTTTTGAAATATAAAAAGAACTACTGAAATCTACAAATAAGGACAATGTATGATCATTAAAATCACCCGAATTAATAAGATCTGAATTACAAAGTTGAATATTACCCGCGACGAAATGCATAGTAATTTTGCAAACCGATTGGATGAGTTCAATTTCATCATGCTTAAAGAATTTAGCATTACTAAATACACATGAATTAAGTGAGTGAAATTTGCCACAGGACAAACATTCAACAAACCTGTGCTCAACTTTGTGACCTACTTTGCAATTCCTTGTTGAATCACTCTCCATATTTCCACTACAATGGGAACCATTATTATACAAACGTGAGTTTAAGCGACCCTGAGATTGAGGTTCATCATGGCGACTAACTAAGGTATTATAGATTTTTACCGGCTGGAAATCAAGCTCATTCAATGCCTCATAGTTATTACATGCTGTTTTTATTCATTGTAATAAATATTTGAGCTTCTAAATTAATTCTCTTGCTAAATTCGGAATATTTATACCATCAATCAACCGATCACGAAATTGAGCTTCTAATTGGTCGCCTGTTACTGTAGTTTAAGTATAAAGTCTCTAACTTTCCAATAATTTTGTTGCATCATTTTATGAAACTTCGATATCTCTTCGCATTCGAAGCTAACTCAGTGCACATGATTAAGTAGTAACTACCTGAGAATTTCGTATAACAATCCAATTGGTTTCTCTTAAAAGGCCTGATTCTTTACCAGGTTATGTAATTATTTGACAATGGACGTCAGAAAATGACCTAAGATTTCATCATCTCTAACATATTTTCTAGTCATGCACTAGGTTTCGAAACCGCTCCATATGGTCTTCGAAGTCGTTCCCACATGAATTAATATCCAACTGTCCAAGATTTAACTCCGTCATGACTCTGGTATGGTAATCAGAAGTATTCGAGTTATTGTACCAAGTAGAAATTCCCGAAACAGTGCAATTTATTGTAAGTAGAACTTGATTAACACAAACGTATTATACTTGAATTTCGAAATCAGCGGGCAATCATGTACAAAATAATCATTATTTTGCACAAATATCACAGTTGATCAAATTCGTACCTCTGAAAACTGGTCAATAGACATAAAAACATTTGATCTCAGATGGTCAGAGTTGACGATAGCTCATGAGTCACTTAAGGATATCCATAATAAACAGCGTCATGATTCTAGCGAACTACATTGTAATGTTCGACTAGTAGATAACAACAGAAGCAAGCTCAGCATTACTGATCGTAGTGAAGGTCTACTAGCTATGTGTTTAACCATGTTGGGAAAGGATCTTACCAGGTACAAGAAGTACAACAACAAAAAATTGCCTAATTTCACAGAACACCTGCATCATATAAGCAAAACAGTACTTTATCAGATATTTCAGTTCAAGTATTCGGTAGTTTTTCATGTATGTTTGTAAAAAGTAATATACGTGGTAGCAACAAGCACTTAATAGGGGATTTTAAAGTAATAGTTCTAATTGTATTTCAGACTTTAGGAGTCAATATGAACCGAAAGTATCCAACTAATCCATCCCAGTGTGGCTTTATGTGAGGCTTGAGGTTGTCACATCTGACGCAAATAATTTCCTATCTGACTGCCAGATAAATGCTCCTAATGAGAAGTCATGGTTCAGACTTCATGAAACGACAAATGGAAATCGACTGATTCTCACAGCGTTCTAAAGTTGTTCTCCGTTGTTTTTAAATTACCGTCACTACGTTTTAAATAATAATAATAATGACAGAATGAAAATGACCCGATTTCGAGATAATCAGCTAGTGATGCGAATCTGATAGGATCTATTTCGTAGACTGTAGCCTGACATAAAGATGAGATACTTTCAGTGCTTCAGTAGTACTTCCTCACAAACTTCACATCATGTTGATATATAAACTATATACTTATGGATAACTTTTAATATCACATAGAGACTCGCCTACAATCAATTTCAATTAAGATTAGTTCTTATTAATCTCTTTTATTGACTGACTTATCTGAAAATGTTATTGGAACAGTAATAGTCGGGATATTTCTTTGTACTATTGTGATCACTAACATATATGTATAAACGTGAACGCTTGATCACATGACAGCCTACTCACATCTCTCTCTAGCCTAAATATCGCTCGATGAGTCACTCTCTCCCTCATGTATGTATGTACTCGAATCCTATTACTAGCCTTTTCCTTGACCAGCCGCGCCTTATTCGATTTGACTATAAACTTGCCTATATATTCGCTCTCATATACATATTTGTCTCTCTGTTTCAAATTCGCTCGATATGCTTATAGCTTTTTGATCTGTGCTATCCGCTAGTAAACTGTGGTTGCCGCATCTTACTGCCCTCTGATTTCAAACACCGTTTGGATTTATATAATAACGGTTAACAAGATGATCGATTAGCGGAGCTAAGCCATTACAATCATATTTATGCATATTATTTCTCCTAAATAAAAAGTTTTTGGAGTAGTTTTAACAAAACAAGCGTGACTTCGAACTTCTCCTTGTTGAAAGTCTCTGAAAGCTGACATACAACATTAGCAATCTTAAATGAGGGATTCGATTAGACTAGCCTCAATACCATAGATTTTTATGTGGATAGATAATAAGATCCTTCGTCATGAGCCAAGTGAAGAATACTCATCCAAAGTCACTTCTTTTGGCGAAAATACTCAAATATTTTATGTAAAGGAGCATATACTTTTTATTAAACATTCTTAATACATGTGTCAACAAACAGTTCTTACGAGAATGGTAAATCATCGAAAATTCTAATTTGATTTAGAAGAAAGTTTCAATTCGAATTCAAACGACTACAACATTTGAGCACTAAACCAGAAAACTTGAGACGTAACTTCTACGACAGAAATAAAAACCTTTTTCAGCACGTCTAAGCTAACTGACGTGTAGTTATTATTACAAACTGCTTTTGATAAGCTTGATCAAAATACTGAGATTACCCAAATCGACTATTCTTTTAGAAGTTCAAGGGTTGGTGGAGACTGTTAGATATTATTGAAGCGGAAGTTAGTTAGACATCCATCGAAAACTGGATAATTGCTTCCTCCTCGTATAAGACTCATTAGTGGTGGGCATCTACTATCCTATTGAGCATCAAACTAAAGCTTTCATACCCCATGGAAAGCACTTATCAATCAAATAATTGAGCCGGCATCCACCTCAACGAAGCTGTAGATACACTCTACTAAGAAGATGTATGTTACGTCAAAACAGCAATTAAATTCTTCTTGGTTTCCAACAGTTGTCTAGTTCTGTCAGCTTGTGATCTTAGAGGTATTCTTTGAAGATTTAACTATTCAAAAGTGCTTTGACAAATAGTGTTTAATAAGCAGTTAGCGTGAGTACTAAGATGTTAAAGTCCTTAAGATTTGATTTACAATGACCAGTTTCCAAATTAGTTCTATATTGTTTCAAAGATGTCCCATTGTTCAGTGACTAAATCTCGATTATATTCTGAGAAATTAGTAAAGTTCCACAAGTTTGGTACTGACATTTCCATACATATTCACTGCTGTTTGGAACGAGTTGTTTTCTTAGCAAGAGTTTTGTTCTGAGCAGCATGTAAGAATGAAACACCAACTGTTAACTGCGGTTTCTACCAAAGTTTTGCAAATATGCCATTTCTTGCTTTACTTTCATGGTTTTGAGGACCATATACTAAAACTCCAAGTAAACATATTGTAGGTCTCTCAGTTACACTTTATGCAACATGACTATGCTTTCCTCTCTTGATTTATTTATTGGTGTTCAGATTCAATTTAAATTTCGAAGTATTGAAATTCTTAGAACTATGCTTGACTTTCTTGTGGCAGCTGTCCTTTATAGCAGTTTCTGATGGTCGAGTAGGCTAGCGATAGTAACCTTTTTTCACTTTTACTAATTTTATTACTAGTACATACCTGAAGTCATGAATACTTCCGGAACTAAAAATTATGTTCAGGTATTGATCTGACGAAAACAGACAACGCCAAATCGTGTAAAAAAATCAGAAATGTTCGAATGAGAAAATATAATAAAATAACTATGGGTGTAATTCTGGTTTGATACTACAGCACAACTTTAGTTCCTAAATAAACAATAATAAATGGTGTTCATGACATTAGCATCCTAAAAGTAACAGTTTCAAACAAACATAAATTAAGACGAATTTCTATCAGCCACTAAATAAAGAAGTAGACCACCAGTTTATTCAAGATTACATCTATTATTTAGACAAAATGTACGCATCCATGAATCATATGTAAACTCTTCAAACTTGTGTAACTGTACTTAAGACCCCGTAAAGAACGCTTACTCTTATATGGAAAATTAAAACAAAAAAGAAAAGGTAATTTTGTATACAAAGTCGTGTGAACTGCTGAGTCTTATCTTAAACAAATGTTCGGAAGAGAATAGCTAAGACGGAATACACCACTGAATTCAAATTCGATTTGTGATAGTATTACAATGCACAATATGGTGAAGTATGGATATCTATCATTATAACAAATGTGAAGTAAATACATTTAAACAGTAGCATTAGTTTCCAATAGCATCATGTAGTTTCGACAAGATTTAAGTGTTTTACCTTTAAATTCACAAAAGGGTGGATAACAGAAGTTACTAAGGGATGTATAAAAATTAAATTGTCTAATGATTACTTGTTTTTAAATATTTTTCAACTTACTACGATATGTGACAAATAATATATCTACTTTTATTATGAATTTATTGAAAACTACTGCCCCCAAATGCCCTGGTACGACCAAGAGTGGGGAGAGTCCACTTTCCCTCTCCAAATGCTCTCACATGGACACGCGTATAAAGCCTCTGTCAGGGAAGTCCTACTCACTGCCTTCTCGCGACATTACTGTTGTTTACGAAATTGAGAGGACACGAAGCGAATATCTGGCCCTTTAACCGGGTTGGTGGACACAGAGAGTCCACCTAGGGGAGTTGGAAAACCTTGATTCCAAACCAATGGTGAACATGGGCTCCAGTATTCTGAGGGAACAAATGGCGTATGAATCAATCGCTGGGCATCGACTACCATGGGACTGCATCTCCTCACGATGCTCCACTGCCTTGTGGACTAGACCTTAAGGTCAAAGGCTCCGGGTGGGGCCCCCTAAGAAAACCACCTGCTTCAGTTTGGACACTTGGACAATATCACAGCCCTCACACAAATCAAATGAGATTTGTGTGGCGCATATGTATTCGGTGCCCCCTTGTAGCAATATTTATGTTTTTAAGTAGGTAAAAAGTAAACCGTATTATTATGAAAACTTTATTCACATATTAAATTAAGCGAAATCGCTATACAAAATACCTGATAAAAACAAATTAATTTAAGAGAAAGCCCATAAAATAAAACATAATTTCGCAATCATAGATATTATATAAAGTAGAAAATGAAAGAAAAAAGTACAAATTAAGTAAAACCTGAAAAAATCAATTCATCAATTATTAAAATGGATTGAAGTAAGATAACCTTGTGGATTTTTCACCTGCCAATTCCATAAATCTTCACACATTTTCTGTTTAAAATGAAAGAAAGAAATGAAGTAAAAATGACCGAACAAACATGTTTTATTCCATTAAGATTTTAAGAAATTACACTTATGTCATTAATAAAATCTGATTTATCGAAATTGGAGGACGTTGGGACTCTAGTTGTAACCTACTAGTTTATAAATGTGTAGTGTGTACCCCCGATTTCTTAAACCAAGAAAATTGGAGCGAAACTCAAATTTACAACCTAATAGTTGCAAGTCAGGTATTTGATGATTTAATCAAACACTCATTGTTGACATGAACAAAATTATTGACAGTATAGGCAAGAATTCAGCATAACAAACAGGTCATAATTTATTGGGAAGCGAGTGACCTAGAAAAATGATTTTTTCCAACCACCTATGACATCCGTTACTGATTATTTATTTGTTGATAACTTGCACATAACCATGTTACTTTATTGGATAAAAAAGAACCTATTCTGATGGCTAGTGGTCTTATCTCTGGTGTTGATTTATTCAAGCATTTGAGTTAACCATTAAATCTCACAAGCATCCATTACACAAGCATATCGTATCATTATGTTTGCCTATTTAGTCAGGATTCTATTCATTTCATTTCAACAATTCAAAACTCATTTACCATCTATAATTAGTCTTAATCTATAACAATTATTGTAAAAATAGAAACTTTCCTCTTCACTAAAATGAGTATTTACACAATTTTAATTTTAATTTGTTATATCCCCGATTGTTATATCTTGTGCCTGTTTATTAGAGAGCAGAGAATTATCGATCGGACCAATGACACACGAAAAACCGTATGAGCAGTTTTGAGTACTTATCAGTTCTGCTATCTGCCTAGCCCAATCAGTTATATCCAGAACACCAATAACAACCCCTGCAATATGAATCATTATTTTAAAACATATTAGGTTTATATACCAAACAAACAGACCACATCGTACCATAAAATAGAAAATAACATTTGTACAATATTTAGCCAAATGTGGCTGTGAATGCGGGAGGCAGTAATTAATAGACTGGGGATAACCCAAGAACGGTAAATTTCATAGTAGTAGTCTATGAGTCAAAATAAAGCTTATAATAAGCAGAACATGATTATGAATAGTTTAGCTATTTAACAATTATACAATCGGAAATATACGCATCATATTGGTCCATAAATAGTGCTCAAAAGTTACCATTCATAATTCTCTTGAAGATATAACAGTATTAATTAACTCAGAAAGCTTACTAATTAAAAATAAACAAATTTCTTAGATTGAATACATACTGATGTAGCTTGAGTAAATCATCAAAAGATACATGTGAATATACTAAAACCATAATTCTAAATTTACTGAGGTAAATTTTAAACTTGATTCAGTTTGAATGATATAACAAACCATTTTAATTGTAAAAGTAATCAGATATAATTTTTTTTAATCATATCCTATTTATTTGACTTTTTTTCACAATGAAGCACTCATATTGATCGATATAATTCGATCCGAACAAAGATGGATCGAACATACATGAAAATGATCACTACCCAGTGATCAATCAATTGTAAATGTTTATATTAAACAACTTTATTATGGTTAATAAAACATATTTTTATAGGATAAAATCAGTAATTATATTATATTTGAACAAAAAAAAAATCTTAAATCGACAATAAACAAATATGTAATGATGATAATACTTTAACATTTCATAGTTTAATCTATTTTTATTTTCATAGAATGTTTATAATTCACTTTATTTAATGAATGTTATTCTGTTTGTTTTATTATTTCAAATGTTGACTTAGAATTTATTCCTTAAAAAAATAATAATATCAGTATTATTATTATTATTGTTATTATTATTAATATCCAGACCTATGTCGTCAACAATAAACAGCAGTGTAGTATTTTATCTATTAATGTGTTTATATTAAAATAATACACAATAATGATCTAATCGAGTATACAGAGAAAAAAAAGTTTAATTTAATTCAGAAACCATATATGGACTTATAAATAAATGAATATAATTTGTAATATCTCAATGAATAGAAAATTTAGATTTTCTGACGTTTCGTGACTCAGTGTAAACCACTTCTTCAGAGAATATTAATTTATTTATGACAATCTACCCAATGCTCAATTTATTTAAAACATATATGGACTTGTTTTCTGATTGTTAATTGTTTTATTTGATTTAGTAATATAAAATCAAAACATATAAAGAAGTAGAATACATTCATTTAAAACAGTTACATTTTCAGAATTCGCATATAAAAATGAATGAGTTATTTATTAGCTTTAATATTAAGAATAGAATAAGTTGCTGGCATTATCCTAATGGATGTTTCAATAAACATAAAAATATATTGAAATTACTTATAATCTTATAAAGGGAACTGGATATCTGATTAATAGTCTCAAATTCTAGTTACTTATCAATGACAGTTTACAAACAATAAGATTTGCATCTTTACAACATTTACTTGATGTTAAATATGATAGGTATTTTTTAAAGTTCACTGTAGAAAAAATAAACGGTGAACAGAGGTAATATTGTTTTCTGATTAACAAGTGAGTTTCATAAAATAACCGATGAAATGTCATATCACTAGCTCTATGATTGAGATAAGGCTTTCGTTATTTTATATTATAAAATGTTCACTATAAAACAACCTAATCATCAATTATTTAACTTAATCAACAAGAGAAAATGTGTTTTGATCAAGAATGCTGCAGGGCAGTGGAACCAACACAGGCGACAAAAGGTTATCCCAATATAATGCAATTTGAAATGATTTGGATTATTTTGTTGTTGATATTTTTGACTGAAATTAGATTAGTCTTGATTGGCATATGAGCAACCTGTGAACAACAACTTTTTGATGCAGGTATATCCAACCGATGAGTCAAGGATAGGACGAAACGCGTGTCCCGGATTCCACTGCTAGTCCCATCCTGTCAAGTCTGTCATCTTTTTGTTGATTTTTGTAGTTTCTTCATTACAGTATTTAACCGTTTTAATCGATACATTATCATGTAAAATCCTATTGAAATTAACTAGTTCAATTCACTTATATACAATAGTGAAAGGAAGTTCTGCCGATATGTTTATGCTAAACAGAAGGTTATCAGCTCAGCGAGTCACAAAAATTAAAAAAACGGGAATAACACAATTGTTAGCCCAACTGAACTTATCCATTTAGAATGATTTTTGTAAGCAAAAGCCGACTATGAAGTGGAGGAATAAATGATGAGACTACAGTTTATGGGTGACTTTTGAGTGACGCCAGAGTAACCGTAAGAAAATTCACCTGCCTATCAGGGTTTAAGGATGGTTATAGATTGATTTCGGAAATCTGAATCAGGATGAAGAGTTAAAAGTTAGGGTTAGAAATTACAGTTAGGGTTTTCATTACGAATTGACATAAGTTATAATGCCGAAATGCTATTTGACCAAATAGACGAATGAAATCCGTGCAAAAATCCAGGACACTCTATATTAAATCTGATTGGTTCGCCCATAAATTATAGTCTGGCCGAATAAATTTATTTTCTTCATTCTTCACACATAACCACACTTACATCAATGTCATATTTTGCCTTCCATCCTAACTCTTGTTGAGCTAATGATGCATCTGAATAAACAGTTGCACAGTCACCAGGTCGTCTTGGACATATTGTATAAGGAATGGTTTTACCACTTGCTTTTTCCATCGCTTGGATCATTTGTAATACAGAATATCCTTGTCCTGTACCTAAATTATATACCTAATGAAAAACAAAAACAACAAAGTATTGAATAAAATAATTTTCTTAAGTAAAATTGGTTGGTTTAGAATACATATAACTTATTCAAAATAACATGTGATAAAATGGATATACCGAAGTAATCAGCGCTTTCACGGGATGCAGATATGTCAAGAAAGACTGTTCAAACTAGATCGTGAATATCAGCAACAGGATAACAAAAGCATTCACTAAGAATTTTATAAGTGTAATTTGTTGTTTCATGTAAGAATAAACGATGGTAAATATAATTTGATGAAAGGCAAGAGAAGGGATATATATATATGAGCTCACAGAACAAAACTCCATCAAAACTAGAGATTCTTTACTAGAATGGTTAATAAGTATGTACCTTTAACCACAAAACTTTTCGCCTAAATCTAATTCTATAAAGTTCCTATTGTATAGTATGCATTTGCTATATAAAGTATTTTAGAGTTTTTATATTTTAGTCTTAGTGAGTATGGATTCTAATGTACTTGAGTCTTCTTATACTAGGCAAATAGTACACGAGGGATTTTTGAGCAAAGCGTATGGTTTGAATTTAATGAAATAAGGTCTAATAGTTGTTTTCAGGAAATCTATAAAAGAATACATATTTATCGACAAATAACTAGAGAATATATGAAAGCACTTCATTTGAATAAACTTAAATGTACATTGATTATGAAGAATGTTTTATTACACTATAATGAGGGATCATTACAGTTAAACTGTACACAAGATGGGATGTCATTTAGACTTGCACAGATTAGTTTATATAAAAAGTTGTTTATTGACACAACAAAAGGTCATAGGAAACTGGACTATTACATATTAATAGTACAAAGTTGCAATATTTATAATATTCGACTATAGAAATGTCAAAAATATTTATCATATACTAAATTAAAAATAGTTCAATATTGTCATGTTTAATATTTGGTATGTTTAAAAATAACGATAAGTAGCAACCTTCACAGTCTTTTTCATATCACTTGTAAATAACCTAAATTCCGAAATGCATGGTTTGCATCCCTTATTCTTAATACTGACGTTAGGTGTAGAGTATTTGGTGAAGATAAGAGAATTAATTGATGAGGTGACAGATCTTTGTCAACCGAAAAAAACTAGGATACGTATTATACATATCTGTTGCCCCCAAATGTCCTGGTACGGCCAAGAGTAAGGAGAGTCCTCTCTCCCTCTCCAAATGCTCTCACATGGACACGTGTATATAGCCGCTGTCGGGGAAGTCCTACTCACTGCCTTCTCGTGGCGAGGGTGTTGTTTACAAAATTGAGAGGACGAAAAGCGAATGTCCGGCGCTTTAACCGGGTTGGTGGATGTGGAGGATCCACCTAGGGGAGTTGGAAAACCCTGATTCCAAACCAATGGTGCACATGGGCTCCAGTATACTAAGGGAACAAATGGCGTATGAATCAATCGCTGGTCACCGACTACCATGAGATTGCATCTCCTTACGATGCTCCACTGCCTTGTGAATCAGACCTTTAGGTCAAAGGCTCGGGGTGTGGCCCCCTAAGAAAACCACCTGCTTCAGTTTGGACACTTGGACAGTATCACAGCCCTCACACAAATCAAATGAGATTTGTGGGGCGCATATGTATCTGGAACCCGTTTGTACCAATATTTATGTGTTTAAATATATAAATAAATGATAAATTAGGGGATAGTCTAGATAAATGCAGAAATTAACCGAATCAAAACATGATATCAATATATGAAGTCAGCTAGTAAAATCCAGTACAAAGAGATGAAAGCTTATTGGCAAGATTGTGCAGGATAAAATTGAATTCCGCGGTTAAAATTTAATTGGTATAGTTCGAAGTCAACAGTAACCATGAGTCCCCTATTGATAATTCTTAAATGTTTAACCGCTTATATTTATTTATTTAAACACATAAACATTAGTACAACGAGGCACCGAACAGGTATGAGCCACATAAATCATTCGATTTGCGTGAGGACTGGGATACTGCCAGATTGCACAGACCGAAGCAGGTGGTTTTCTTAAGGGGTCACACCCGGAGCCTTTGACTTAAAGGTTTAATCTACAAGGCGGTGGAGCAACGTCAGGAGATGCAGTCCCATGGTAGCCGATAACCAATAATAGGTTCATGCGCCATTTGTTTTCTTAGGATCCTGGAGCCCATGTACACCATTAGTTTGAAATCAGGGTTTTCCAGCTCCCGTAGGCGGATCCTCCGTAACCACCAACCTGGTTAAAGCGCCGGACATTCGCTTTTCATTCTCTCAATTCCGTAAACAACACCCTCGCCGCGAGAAGGCAGTGAGTAGGACTTCCCTGGCAGTAGTTGTATGCACGCGGCCATTTGAGAGCATTTGGAGAGGGAGAGTGGACTCTCCCCACTCTCGGCGTTACCAGGGTATTTGGGAGCTTATAACTGAACACCTTTCATTTTTATGCATAAAACACTTTATTTAAAACTGTTTGATTGATTTACATACTTACTTACTTACGCCTGTTACTCCCAATGGAGCATAGGCCAACGACCAGCATTTCCAAACTACTCTGTTCTGGGCCTTCCTTTCCAGTTGTATCTAGTTTTGTTCATTCTTCTCATGTATGTCTTCATTTCTCGACGTAATGGTCTTCCTCTTCTCCTTTGGCTTTCAGGGTTCCAAGTGAGGGCTTGCCTTGTGACGCAGTTATGTGATTTCCTCAATGTGTATCCTATCCACTTCCAGTGACTCTTCCTGATTTCTTCATCCACTGGATGGAATCTGGTTTGTTGTCTCCCACTTTCGTAGTTCTCCAAGTTTCCGCCCCATACAGTAGAACTGTCTTGACATTTGTATTGAGAATTCTGATTTTGGTGTTGGTTGATCATTGTTTTGAGTTCCAGATGTTCTTCAGTTGTAAATATGTTACTCTTGCTTTGCTGACCCGCACCTTCACATCTGCATCAGATCCACCGTGTTCATCAAAGAGGCTGTCCAGATATGTGAAGGTTTTTACATCCTCCAAAGCTTCTCCGTCAAGTGGGATTCGATTGATGCATGCTGTATTGTATCAGAGAGTCTTGCTTTTCCCTTTGTGTATGTTGAGACCTACTGCTGCTGAGGCTGCTGCCACACTGGTCGTTTTCTCCTGCATTTGTTGTTGTGTGTATGATAGAAGAGCCAGATCATCTGTGAAGTCTACATTGTTCAGCTGCATCCTAGCTGTCCACCGTATCCCGTGCTCACCCCTATCCCAAATGTTGACGTCTTCATGATCCAGTCAATTACCGGGAGAAAGAGAAAGGGTGAGAGCAAGCAACTTTGCCTGA
The DNA here is from genome assembly GCF_000237925.1 of Schistosoma mansoni. Classification (NCBI taxonomy): domain Eukaryota; kingdom Metazoa; phylum Platyhelminthes; class Trematoda; order Strigeidida; family Schistosomatidae; genus Schistosoma; species Schistosoma mansoni. Next base: position 10,504,912 of record NC_031497.1, read on the forward strand.
CACCGTGCTTTGCCTCGAATGAGTCAGTGAGTTGTCCTCCATGGACGATTCGGCAGTTTAATCCATCATAGGAATTCCGTATGATATTGACTATCTTCTCGGGCACGCCGTAGTGTCGAAGAAGCCTCCATAGTGTTGTCCTGTCCACGCTATCAAATGCTTTTGATTGATTTATCCAGTAAGAATTATTAGTATAAAGGAATTTGTGTAGTAAATTTGAGAATAAACGTTGTATTGGATACGATAATAAAAATATATTAAACTATCAATATTAAACTAAACCTTATTCAATATACACATAGAAACCTTTAATTTTTATTAGAAAAAGAAGATAAATAAATACCTTAAAACCACAATTCTGTTTGACTTTATCCAATGATTTAGTATGGGCTTCAGCTAGATCAACAACGTGAATATAATCTCGAACACCTAGACAAAGATGTGAAAAGAGAAATAATAATGTTAAACATGATGAACTAATTCGGTCATTACTATTAGAATAATAAAAAGTATTAACAACAATTCCAAGAATTTCAGTGTATCGAACAGTTTTATTGAAATATTTCGGCAAAAAAACAACAGTAATAAGATTATGAAGATGAAAAAGTGAGTAAAATGAAGTGATTAAAAACTTTGCTTTTCACCATGATACTCTCTGGGAAAAATCGTCGACTTTTTAATGTTTTAACATCGTGTTCGAAAGCCACATGTTCAACGATACTTTAATTCTTCATACATGATAATAATTTGTTAGTAGTAATATCTATTTGGTTTCCCTTCACATTCTTTATATCCATTATTACGTAAATAATACTGTTTACACCCTACTCACTGTATACATAAATATAATACTAGACATCATTCAACTTTGTCTAGAAATTCTTCTGACTTAATGGTAATGTTGAGGTGATCTGTTCAGGATGCTCATTGCCAAAAGAGTTAGACCAATTACAGTATTTAATGTGAACAACTAAAAGATTCAAACTTACAAATAAATTAGAATACACATCTGTTTTGAGAATATATATTCAAGAATGCTATTTTTACTGATATCTGTATATCTTTAATAGCTTCTAAAGTCATGAGTGTGATAAAAAGAAACTAATAAACTTTATTTACATAAAAATATCAGTCCATGAATAAATTCTGGATACTAACCTGTCCCATCGACTGTTGAATAATCATTTCCATAAACATTTACGTAAGGTAATAAACCACTGGCTACTTGAGTTACATAAGGCATTAGATTATTTGGAATTCCTTGTGGATCTTCACCAATTAATCCACTGGCATGTGCACCGACTGGATTAAAATACCGTAAACTTATAATATTCCATGTAGGATCAGATGTATATAAATCCTTAGCAGGAACAATATTCAAAGAAGAGTATACAAAATTAGGAATAAATTAAGAGTAAGATATATCACTTGGAAAGAATAAGTACGCTTTATAGATGTCATTGTATTTGATTAGTAGTAATTGGAAATAATGGTCAATTTAAGTGGAAAATCAATAAAGATTTTATGGAGTTTAACAAACGGATAAAAACTTTTTTTTTTTAGTTATAAAGAATGGAAAAGGAGAAACTAATTATGTTCAGGCCAACTATTAATAAGGTGAAATCGATAACTTATTACTATAAACATGTAAATACTAAAATATTAAACCATAATAATTTTATAGACGGTTGTAACACGTCAAATAAAACTAGAGGTATATATGTATTGAATTTATTCTGACATAAGTTTTTTCTAATATTTATTATGTCCTAATTTTGATTGATTTTCTGTTATGAATTTTACGGTTACCAGTACAACTACGATTAGCCGATCATTGATTAGTTCAATTTACAGTCACCATATTTTGGTCATTATAATTCATAAACATTATTTCTATTCAGATATAGAACTAATTACAGATTCGGATCAAAATAAGTTTTTTTTTTAAAAAAAAATAGTAAAAATACTTTCGAAATATGTTGAACAAAAGTGAATGAAGTCCACTTTTTTTTCTTCAAAAGTCATCTTTTGTTTTTATTAAAATTATCAGAAACAAATCAAATTTATTCACTTAGTATTGTTTGTTGGAATCTTCCCATTGATGTTTTAGGACTGCAACTGGTCAGTCTCTTGTTGGCCATATGTGCATATTGTGCTTATTGCTTCGATATTGCCTTAATTCAAAAGCAGTATAAGCAAAGATGGATAGTGGCTAGCAGTGGAATCATTTAAAATATCAATGATAATCGGAAAATCTATCAGACATTAGTTTTAACTAAAAATTCGATTGTGCAGTGATCATTTTGAGACTTAAGTTAGTTTAACGATTTGTAAATAACATTCACAAGTTTTAACGAGAACACTAACACCTATCCATTGTATTCAACTAAAAAGATTTGAATAAAACTAAGTACAAGATCAACAAGCTTTGTGGGATAAAATGAATTTATTCTATTTCATTGTTTCTCATCAGATGCATCCAACTTAAAATTACAATTTTTAATATAAAAATAATTACTAACAAATGTTTGGCATACTTTTGTTCGCGAAGTCTTTATAAATGTTCGAGAAGCAACCGAAATCATAATGAGGAGAATAGGGATACAGTGTATGAATATACATAGTTAACGTCAATGTGTATTTACAGGCTGGGAAGTAGTAATTGAGAAGTTATGGAAGGGTAATGAAATTAATAAGTGATTGGGTAATCACTCAACGTGATAACATAAACAAATATGTGAACATCAATCAGATTATGTACGAGATGAATAACAGAAGACGAAAGAATGATAAGAACAAAAATAATGGGAGAAAAAATTAAAAGTAACAAAGGTCATTATACAAATATTCAATCACCACGGAAGGGAAAGGTTAATCAAACTTTCCTTGTATCTACAAAAGTGAGGTCAAAACCGTTTGATAGCGATCATTTCTGCGAAATGGAGTGACATTGTAGTTTTTTGTTTGTTGATGATTTTGAATGCATCAATTACATTCACTTCATATTCACTATCAAGACGTCTGACAATTTCACTTGTAAAGATTTGCTCCATTTCAGCAGAAGTTCCTAGGAATGTGTTCAGTAGACGTTGTAGAGACCCTTCTCTCTGTCTTTCCAATGTACTTACTATCGCAGGTATATGTAAACTCATAAATGTAATTGGAGGTGACGTCAGAAGGGTATTGGTCTACCTCTGAATGATATTCTTCATACCATTATTACGATTTTGGTTACTTTTAGAACATTTATCTAAACTTCATAGACAAAAGTATGCCAAACATTTGTTAATAATTATATTTATATTAAAAATCGTAATTTTAGGTTGCATGCAGCTGATGAGAAACTGTGAAATAGAATCAATCCATTTTATTCTCCAAACCTTGTTGTTCTTGCTTTGTTTAAATTTATCAAGGAATCTGGTTGTATGGCAACTAAATCCGCATAATTGATTTCAATATCAAAAAGCACCAAAGCATGACCAAAAATAATATTATCTTATTGGTACAATAGAGATAAAAATATCAACATCGAAATTATGAAATTATATAGGCAGATAATCTAGGAATTTGTATACTCGGGCTCGTGGACACCTTCCAGTGTGGTTAAGCAAAGGTGTAGTCAGAACGGTTAACAGCTCTGTTTTAGCCCATTTAGTTCAGACGGGACATAGAGCAATCTTTCACAGTAATATATCGTGTTAATAGCAGTCTACCTAATTCTGTCAGACTGAGAATCCTGCAGACGGCTGAGGCAATTGCTATTCGGATCAAAAAGCCAGAGCTCTGCATCCAAAAGAAATATGTCCAGCCGCTCCTTTTACCCTGGCCAACTTCAGGGTCAACTTGTTAATAATCAATTTTGTAATATGGTGACATTAATTTGATTAATGTTCATTTTTATATCTTAAACTTAGTTTATCTACACATCTTATCAGTCATTATTCTTCTTCTTATTATTATTATTATCACACTTGCTAACTTTTGAGAGAAATTTATTCAGCATCTACCCTTATCTACTATATCTGACCTTATTCATATTATTCTACATATTACGTAATTTCTGATTTGTAATCCCACTTTTCTATCTCTCATCCCCTATGTCAACTATATATATTCTGATAATTTAGCTTACGATTTTATTTCACCTATAAACCGATTCAAGTTAACACTACATATTAGTTATCCCAACATTAACGATTCGATCTTATTTTTATTTCATATGACAAACAATCCTTGATTCACATATTACAGTTTCTTAAATGATGTACTCTGCCTTAAACTTGGCCAATTTTATATGGATTATTAATTTATAATTGTAGAACCTGATGAGAAATTATTGAAAAGAATATTCTTCGTTCATATAATTGTGTTTTAATTATGAATTTAATTATGTGAAAATTAATGAAATACAAATTTTAAAACCATAAATACATATGGTCATTAGCCTAAATATCTATAATTGTTCTGTTTTCTATTTTTTTCATTGAAAAAAACTGAAATAATTATGACACATGAAAAACATTTTAAAATAAGTACGACATGAATATATCGATTTTATACAATTCAACAACATTGCCAACGTAGCACTCAACTATGAATTAAAATACAATACATTTTACAGCACATAACTGGTAAAAAGTAAATAGAAGCTGAGTGCCCAATAGTCCCTCATTTTCCGATAGGTAAAAACTGTAGTTGTAACAAAACACCGTAAACTATTGAATATGTTATCAATTAAGTTTATGGATGATATCAGATGGTGATTGTGTTATATAAACAACCCACTGAAATTGTAGAATGTAAATCACTGGAAACATAAAACAACTTTGATGGCGACCTATTTACACCACTTATAGGATTGCTTGTGAGTAGTATATATCAGAACGTAGCATCGAAGTTGCAACAAATGTCAAACCGAGTGAAAAGTTTCAGTACATCGAAAGCGAGAGGTTAGCAGAACACACCGAATAATGCAAGTGGACGATCGAAGGTTGTGTACATGTACTATCTGAATACTTTATAATTTTTCGTAATCAACATACATACCTCCTGCCAATTGTCGCGTTTTACACTGGTAGTAAAAAGCTATAATTATAGGGGCAGAAACATTGATCCAGAAATGTTAGTTTCTTAATTGTCAAATGCTATCTTGAAATGTACATTTTTAAAAATTTATCTTTTAGGAATGAATTATGTTCTAAATCTTATCCAATAAGTAATGGATAGTAGGAAAAGTAAAACCGCTTTCGTTTTTAAATCTAAGTTTACACAGTTCATGCATTAACAAGAATTATTACTATTATTACTATCATTACTAGTATCAGTACTATTATTATTATCTACTTTACCTTCAAGATTAATTCACAACAAAGTTTTGTATTACCATATGAATTTTGACAATTTCCAATTGGATGTTTTTCCGTAAGTGGTAAAAATTGCGGTTCACCATAGACAGTAGCAGAACTGGATAGAACGAAATTTTTAACATTATGCTCAATCATCACCTGAATAGGAAATAATTTAAAACATTTTATTTCATTAAAATCATAAAAAAGGGAAGTTGAAATAAATTGCCATTATTTTACTAGAGTTATTCGTTCCAGAAATGATACATGAAGATGAAGTGTTTTTCCCAAATGATAATGAAGCAAACATTAAACTAAATACAACAAGAGCAAGTTGAAATTGTAAATACATACTTTCAAGAAGCCTGTGTCAGATAACATTAAAAAGGGTCATATGTAAATCAACAAAGCTCCCATCCTTTGAAAGATCTCTCCTTGTGAAGAAGACCATTTTCAGATTGAAATTATCTTCAAAATACTTCATTGATGAAGTATAGGTAACTCTAAAAATATAACGATCTGCATCTCTTATACAATGGATAGGAAGAGTATTTTCTTTTAATTGTTCTTACCGTACTGTCGTCAGCCGATAAACACACTATGTGCTTCCATTTTGACTTAGTCTTCACAAAATATAATTATTTTGATAGAGTGGCTCTTTAATTCCGGTAAAAAAATACTTCTTGATAAAAACATCATTGTGCTTTTTGTATCAGATAGAATGTATGTATTAAATAATAAACTGAGAAACTACTGAATTTCACAGGAGAAATTTACCATTTAAACAATCCCGATCAAAAGAAAAATAAACACGATCATCAAACAGTTCAGTGTGAGATTATCTATCAATTAATTAGTCGGAAAAAAATTAAAACTACTTAGACAGATAGCTAAAAAGGAGTACAGTACGTACAGTATTAAAAGATGAGAAAATTTGATTATTCTCAAGAGTATAACAAAGTAGTTATTCTATACTTTGCCTAATTTATGTATCGTACACATACAATATACAAGTAATGATGAATAAAATGTAGTTCTATGCCCCAGTCCTTTCTTCAAATTATATATATATATATATATATATTTACAACTGAAGAACATCTGGAACTCAAAACAATTGTCAACCAACACCAAAGTCAGAATTTTCAATACAAATGTCAAGACAGTTCTAATGTATGGAGCGGAAACTTGGAGAACTAGGAAAGCCGTCGTCCAGAAGATGAAGGTGTTTATTAACAATTGTGTACGCAAAATACTACAGATCTGTTGGCCAGACACTTTCAGCAACAACCTACTGTGGGAGAGAACAAACCAGATTCCAACGGAGGAAAAAATCAGGAAGAAACGCTGAAAGTGGATAGAACACATATTGAGGAAGGCACAGAACTGCGTTACGAGGCAAGCCCTCACATGGAATCCTGAAGGCCAAAGGAGAAGAGGAAGACCAAAGAACACATTACGCCGAGAAATGGAGACATACATGAGAAGAATGAACAATAATTGGATAGAACTAGGAAGGATGACAAAGGACAGAGTGGGTTGGAAGAAGGCTGGCCAGCGGCCTATGATCTATTTGGCGTAACAGGCGTAATTAAGTAAGTAATAACAATTTTATTTCACTTTAGTAACTAATTATAAAGTTTAATGGCCAAAAAGTGACTAGTAAATGAACACGGATCATGTATAAAAATGAATGCTTTTGTAAATTATAAACAACAATCTATGATTTAGCCATAATTTAAATGTTTTATTTTTCAACTTATGAATAAATAATTTAATTATTGTACAATTTAAATGTTTCATAATTGTTATATTCATACAGGAAACAATGCGATCGAAACGATATTTCGCATTTCATAACCTCTGATTATTGTCTAATTGATACTTAATGAATTGATTGTGAATATTTAATTCAATTCTAAATATCATAATCTGATATTGATATATTTATTTTTCAGTTTATGGGGAAATAAACGAAGCTACTTATTCAGTAAATAAATACTATATTACAAGTGAAGACCTATTCAGAATTCTGGATAATCTATCTCAAAAATGTATATTTACTATTATAAATTTTCCGGTTTCATATTTGCTTTAGTCGACTAATTCTATGCAATGATTGCATGTAATTATGCGTTTACAACCTCTAACATAAGCCATCACATTGGTTGGTTTATTTACTCTTCATCTATCCTATCGATAAACAAGAGGTGATTGGCTCAGGATTTATACATCAACTATGTTATGCAATGAAAATTGAAATCATAGAAGTAACAATAATTTTAAAAATTTACGGGTGAATTTACACAAGTAATCACTTAAAAAATCATATATTACATGTCTTTTGAATATTCACAAGTTCAATACATATACATCCAGAATTTGTTAAAATATCGCATATTTTGCTGAAAGAAGTCTTTACTGTAATCAGATATGCTTAAAGTGACAACAAAGTAACAAGCTAAAACGCAAATACACAAAAAAAATTTTTTTTGATTGTGTTGAGTTGATCGAAGCCATGAGTAGAGGAGAAAATTTGTTCGGATTTAATTGATCGTTTCAGAGTATCCAGACCAAATTATTTTAATACACTCAGAGTACAACTTCAACTGACTGACTAACTAACTATGGTTTCAATGGATTAATGATTGAAACAGAATTTGTAGACAACAAGCAAATACATTATTAAATGTACCGTCACAATTTCCCAATTTATAATGAAACTAAATTTATAAGTTCATGGTTAAATCACATATACACAACAATATTTATTTAAAAACAAAAGAATTCCTATTTTAAAGTTGTATTGTGACCAAACACAATCAGTTTACAAGTGTAACTATGACTACAAAATAAACGCTAACTCCAAGTAGACAATTGGAGACATATCATCTGTACAAGAGCCCATATAAAGTGATACACTTATATTTGAAATTATTTCAAACAACATAAACGGTACGGTAGTTTTAATAAAGTAACAGCAATTCCCGAGATAAAACACAGACTATCCTCTAAGTGGTAATGTTTATCATTTTAAATACTGGTATTTTGATGCCAAATAAATTAATCTGTATTATAACATTTGAGGGTAAGAAATTTTATGGAAAAAAATTTTAAATCACATAATCGTAACACAATGATATCATTGTACCAGACACTGACCCCAAATGCCCTGGTACGGCCGAGAGTGGGGAGGGCCCACCCTCTCTCTCGAAATGCTCTCACACGGCTACGTGTATACAGCCTCTACAAAGGAAGTCCTACTCACTACTAACTCGCAAACGGGGTGTTGTTTACGAAATTGAGAGGATGAAAAGCGAATGTCCGGCGCTTCAACCGGGTTGATGGACACGGAAAGTCCACCTAGGGGAGTTAGAAAACTCTGATTCCAAACCAATGGTGCACATGGGCTCCAGGATCCTGTGTGAACAAATGGTGTATGAACCAATCGTCGGTCACCGACTACTATGGGACTGCACCTCCTCACGATGCTCCACTGCCTTGTGGATCAGATCTTTAGGTCGAAGGCTCTGTGTGTGTTCCATTAAGAAAACCATTTGCTTCAGTCTGGGCACTCGGGCAGTATCATAGCCCTCACACAATTAAATGAAATGATAATTTTTTGTGTGGCGCATATATATCTGGTGCCCCCTTGTACCAATATTTATGTGTTCAAATAAAATAAAATAACAAATCAGACACTGCAAACACGCAAACCACTGTTGCATGCCTATAGATAACAATCACTCGAATTCTAGATCGGCAAAACAAGCGGCTAGTCAATTATGGGGAAATTATATTAATCCACTTATTAAGATGTGTGTTAGTCAGTAATCACTGGACTTAATCGACATATAACTGAATTAACTTTATTTAGTCTCTCGAATAAATCTTTTTCACAAGATTTGTCTTTTGAAATAGCTGGAGACAAGCAAGAAAAGATTTACTGTATCCAGTATCGAAGTCTCTTTAAAGTTAGTGGTGTCATCCCGCAAACGTAACTTCATGCTAGCCATCGAATGTATTTACAAGGTATTATATATATATATATATATATATATATATATATATATATATATATAAATGGAAAACTTGTTTTTATATATTAAATGTAATAAACTTTATCCACTTCAATTAAACTCTACATTTTAGAAAAAATTAGAGGACAAAAAAGTAACATATTAAAAGGCTAGAGAGCATACGGTATACTCAGTATTTTATACATTAAGGTGACATTTGAACAACAGGTCAAGTTATGTCATTTCACAAAACGAAAATACTTATAGAAATACCAAATGAATGAATCTGATTATGTTGATGAGTTAATTGGTGATCAACAATTTTGGCGAGACTATAATTGGTGGACGAATCAATCAGATACAAGATAAAAGGTCTTGGATTATGGCGCGAAATTCATTCATCCATTCGGTTAAAAAGCATTTTGGCCTTTTAGATGGTGTCAGTTGGTCATGAAAACCCTAAATCTAGTTCCTGACCCTAACCATCAAACTGTAAATCATAATGCTAATTCTTCAAGCTAGTTTTTAACCCTCATATAGTCCTACTTAGGAGGTGGACATTCTCGAAGTAACTTTGGTGTCACTCAAAAGTCGTTTATAAATTGAAGCCTCATCATAATTTTCAATCGTCTATTTGTAGCATCACAAATGATAATAATGTCTAATTTGACTAACCTTCAATAAATTTAATATACCCACTAAATTATTGTTGTAATATTGTATAGGCTTTTGAGTTGATTCTGATACGGATTTTAAAGCAGCAAAGTGTATGACGTAATCAATTTTATGCTGAAATTATAAAAAAAGAAATGGTAAACGGATAGTGAATGGTGAACATTTTCTTTTCTCAAAAATAAACTGATATATCAATATCAATAATAAGAGTATCTTAGTGAAAAAAAACTGACAAATTTACATAGAAACACATTTATTCTATTACAGTCTTAAAAAAAGATTATCAGGTTACTAAGATCCAAATTGGAAGTAGTATTCATTCATGATAATGGTTTTTATTTTCGTATTGGTTGTTCGGTAATGAGGACTATTACACTAAGAAACAAAATCCATTGTAATATTTCTTGTCTTTCCGTTGATGTCATTCTTCATAAAAGATTAAATCCACAATATATAAGTCTTGCTGTAAGCGCTTATTCTTTAAAATACTGAGTTAGTATCCAATGATTTATATTTCTAACTGTACTCACTTCATGATATGAATCTAAAAAAACTACCAACTATGAAAATACTAAATCTCCACAAAACCCCTTCTGATAAAGATAAAATTTTGTTAATATCATTAACATGATTACGCAATAGCACTGAATAAAAGAGTAGACATTTGTCAACAACTTGTTAATATAAACATAAGAATAGCAATAACTATTTATTAAGTGTATATTGCTGTACTCACCATCAAGGTATATAAGTTTATATGAGGAGTAGTAATATTAACCGATTGATTAAGACGAATATATGTGAGGTGTAGTTTGAATCAACAACGTAACAGTTGAAAGCCGAATGTTTTATTCACTACCCTACTACTACACTACTATAATAGTCAATAATGTTAATAAGTGAACTCATTAAAATCTTGTCTAAGAATAAAAGTTCGTAGAAAAAAAGTGACTTATCTGTTAGATGAAATACCCAACATCACGTTATTTTCATGAACCTAGTAATACTATCACTTTTGCAAGTAATGTTTAGTGTTGGTTTGTTTGTACAAAACAATTAATCAAAAGAAATACATATAGGTAGATGGATAGACGTACTTTTTCAAAGATATCATTTACAGCTTTTTCATCTAGTAAGTTCACTTCATAGAAGAGTAATTTTTCATTAATTATTTTTTCAATACGTTCTATACAATCTGCAAAATTGAAAAAAAGAGATCCATTGAAATAAAATAATATGAGAAAATTAACTTATTCAATATTTGAATAACAGTAGAAATAAGTCAGTTAACAATGGCGAAAGACCCAGACATAAAAATGAATCGGTACAAGTTGCCTAGCTTTATGTAAGCACATAAAGATAAAACAATTTGGCAACATGAAAAGTTTCAAAAATCGAACTAATAACATCGTTGTTTGTGAGTACTGAACAGAAAGAATGTGGTTTGAATAGAATATTTCAAATGAAGCAATCAATAGTACTGAGCAATAATCTTACTCAAGAGTTAAACGATAAGAAGTGAATAAAACTATACTACTGCCACTGGCTTGTAACCCTTTCATCTAATGTCCTTATCTATTGCTTGGAATTATAATGTGAACTTTCAAGTTCGTATCCCACAGAATTGCTCAAATGAACAGTTGATGAACTGATGCCAATGCTTCATTTGACCTCTCGAAACCATTGTTCAATCGATGATGTCAACCAGTATCAAACGCAAGGGTAAGAGTGTTGTATAAGTGTATCATGTTTTAATCGTTTTGATCACTAAACGTTCACAGCCACATTAAATGATTCAAAGTAATATCGTAGAAAAAGTGAACTAAATCAAGAAAAAGAAATAGATTCAGATCAAAAATTCTAAACTATGAAGAACCTTGTTTGTATTAAAAGTAATACGAAGCACACTGAAGGAAGTGATATGTATAACCTGTCGTAGAGATGTAGTTTGTTAGCTGAAAATATCACTAAGGTATAAGGTCTTTGGGGCAAACAATCTGTGCATTCTGCACTAATTTAATGCATGATGTGCCAGAAATATCCTCCATTTCCATACAATTTTGAAATACGAAGCGAAGTAGTTGAGCATGCTAACTACTTTGAATAGTTCCACAAATAACCCTAGTTTGGCATTCAAAAAAATCTCGACACAGATTCAGAAGGTTCAGGGTATCTCAAAGAAGTATGCTAACAACGGACCAGTGCGACATTCACCCATTAAGTTGTGGAGTCGCATTCTGTCTCGTTCGGTCTCCGTATAAGTGTCTTGTTATAGTTGGCAATAAAGCTTAACTAGCACATAATATATCTGAGCGCAAGTATGGAAATTAAAATTAAATCTTTTGTTATAATAACTTCGTCAAAGAATTTACATCCTGGTTTCTTACTAGACTGATAACCATCTCAGAAACACAACAGTTAACAATCCTACCTTGCTAAAATAACCTTAATACTTCTACCCGAAGTTTGCGCTGATGATGTCGTTCAAAAGGACGATGAAAGCTTCACGACCAAACCATCCAGCTCAGAGAACAAACCTACATCAAAATAACCTTAATACACCTAGCCCAAGTCAATATTGTGACCCAGTACATAGCTCTACGATGGTGTATCATACAGCGATTCTGAACATGACACTAATAATTGTAAACAAAACGATTCTAATAGTTTTGACCCGACGATCCCATTAAGAAACGATGAAGAATAACAACTCAACATTTCATAATGCATAGAATAAGAAAAAGAAACTGTAGATTTTACGAACAAAAAAAAGTAATTGGTGAAAAAGGGTAGGCAACAAATTAAGTAGTGGACATGTAAGTCAATCGCTAATCAATATCCAACCATTAACACGTAACTTAAAGTTTAACAGTGACTAATTTAACTATAGTATGGATATAAAAAGCAAAAACTTACTAATACTTGAATTACTTAAGTTATCCAAAGCGATAACTGAGTAGCCATTATTGACCAGTTCCACAATTGTATGACTTCCAATGAATCCGGAACCACCGGTTACCAGTACAAGTCCTTTATTGTCTTTCTGCATTCACACGAATCTGAATACGATAATAAAATTCAGTGTTTATATATATATATATATATATATATATATATATATATATATATATATATATATATATATATATATATATATAATGAACTGACCAATAAGCAGAGAGTTGATTGAATCCAGGCTATTTCTGTAAGCCAATGAAAAATGAACACATGGACGAGATTAAGTAGTTTTATCATCAACTGGGTTTCTAAAATATTAGGATAACATAGTTCTGAACAAAATTGCGTAATATCGATAAAAAATAACAAAGATCTTGGTAGTCAAATAATCATTAAAATTTACATTATTTAGTCTAAAAATCAGATTTAACAGTATCGCGTTATTGCAAATAGAGTAATCTACTAAGGAGTTTATATTTATATCAATTTTACTAGCGTATTATATTTTTAATAGTGCAAGACTGAAGTTTGTACGTTTCAGGCTATTTAGAACTTATATGGTGAATAATCTGAAACGTGATGATAAAACCTACTAGTGTTCTCATCTGAACCATAGGATTAAAATAGTCAGTCCATGTGTTAATTACTAGTATGATATATTATCTTCCGTTATGAATTGACACGATCAAACCAATACAAACACATCGGGATGATCAATTTTTGGTAGTATGAAACATATATTCGTAATTTCACTATAAATAATCTATCCAAGTTTGAGCGATGGGAATATAGTGAAATTCACTCAGTTTATATACCAGCAAAGACCAATAACTGGTAAAAATTATCAATAACAAGAAATACCACTCTTTAATAATCCCTTTACAATTAGATGAATATAGAAAATTCTCTATACAACATGAAAAAAATAGACAAATTTCAGTTTTCTGAGCAAAGATGGATAATGGCTAGCAGTGGAATCCAGGACGCGCGTTTCGTCCTATTCGGGACTCGTCAGCTGGATGTACCTGCATCACAGAGTTGATGTTCACTCTGAGACTCGGACCCAGTACCGTTTGAAGCGGACAGTCCTAAATAACAATGGGGAGATACAAGTAAACAACACCAAGTGAATTTGAGTTTTGTTTTAGATAAATCTAACCCATGCAAAAGATATACATGTATATCCAGAAATACTGGAGAAGATTACTAAAACACGAAAGCGACGTTATTCAAAACGGAAATAATATCTTCACCGATTAAACCATTAGATTCAAGTAGCTTAACATTATTAAAAAATGTATAATTACTAAGGATAATAAAATTACCATGATTATAAACTATCTACTAACTCAGTTTCAGTAGTGTAATGAAACATAAAAATCTCACAGTAACATAATTAAAACAAAATTGTCTGAAGAACTATGTATTTATCATAAATTATACAAAAACAAATAGTTGAAAATATTAAAACAACACCAAATGTATTTAGAGTTTATTCATGTAATGAGATACACATATTTAACACAAAATAACTAATTTGAAGTATATCGTAACATCATTCGATTCATAATGTCAATGAAAAACAATAAAATTCGTTATATTATTAATAGAAATAAATCTTACCATTTTATAAGAATAAAATAGTTTACTTTTTATGTATATAATCGAAAGTATGCAAAAAGATGACAATAAACTAATCAAAATAAGATGTGTCAGTATGGGGTTGTGGAGATTATTATGTTTTCGATTGAGATCATGGACCGATTGGGTGTTAGACCACCACTGAAAACCTGAAAGCACTGGACCCGCAAGATCTTAACACAAAACACTAATAATTAACTATGTATGTATATCAAATACAACCAATAACAAAACACAGAATAAATTACTAATTAAATAACTTATTATTGTGGTAAGATATGACGTTAAAATAAATGCTTGTGCGAGCACAGTCATAGTTTTGGGTGATGCTATG
>NC_031497.1:10520083-10576583 GCF_000237925.1 Schistosoma mansoni
GTTTCAGATTATTCACCATATAAGTTCTAAATAGCCTGAAACGTACAAACTTCAGTCTTGCACTATTAAAAATATAATACGCTAGTAAAATTGATATAAATATAAACTCCTTAGTAGATTACTCTATTTGCAATAACGCGATACTGTTAAATCTGATTTTTAGACTAAATAATGTAAATTTTAATGATTATTTGACTACCAAGATCTTTGTTATTTTTTATCGATATTACGCAATTTTGTTCAGAACTATGTTATCCTAATATTTTAGAAACCCAGTTGATGATAAAACTACTTAATCTCGTCCATGTGTTCATTTTTCATTGGCTTACAGAAATAGCCTGGATTCAATCAACTCTCTGTTTATTGGTCAGTTCATTATATATATATATATATATATATATATATATCTATATATCCATATATACATATATGGTCTAACATCAATCGGTTCATGATTTCAATTAAAATAGGATGTATTTTTAAAAATACAGTAAACAAGAACTTGAAAGATTATAATCTAGTTTCTTATTTTTGAAATCATCAAGTAGAATCGAACAAAACTCATACTCTTGTTAAAAATAAAACGTTAGTGGAAGCATTATAGCTGGTTTATCAATCGTCTGGATGATAATTTTACACATGTTTTCTTATACAATGAATGGTTAACTGTTTTAAGCGAAAGCAATGTATACAGTTGAATATTTGTTACAGTGAATTTAATGTAATTCTGATTTAAAAATTAACTTTATGTAATAATTTAAAAGCGATGAAAATATTTCCAAACACTTTTGTGTGTTCTAATATTAAAAAAATTTAACAGTATAATGAAGTGAAATGTTCAGCCAATTATGAGTACAGGAATAGATTTATACCTAGTCGATTATTTACCATTTCATTGAAATCATGAACCGATCAATGTTAGACCACCATTGAAAACCTGATCATGATTTCAATGAAACTCAACAATCACCACAACCCCAAACTGAATATTTATTATTTATGATTACTTTTAGTAATATGAAGAAGCACCTCCTAGAATATGGTTCAATAGTACAGCCTCCATGTTAAGTTGACGCACTCTACAGTATCAAAATACGACATTTATCTTATAACTTTCAAATGAGTTTCCACTTTTATTGTTACATTCAAATGTATATCACTTCGCGTGGAATTGGCTTACTTTCATAACTAATCATATTTTGTGTTCTTTATCAAATCAGTAGATAAAATACTTCTTGTCAAACAAAAGTAATAAACATTGTAAGATGAAATGGTATTTCATTTCATGTGCTGTAAATCATCTACATATGCACTAGGATTTACTCTATACCATAATGTCTTGTTACTTTTGCATTACGATATTTTATCAAGTCACTAACTTCTGATCTGAGCCACGTTGGTAGATGCAGACCATTTGATTGGGGTCCGCGTGACTATCGTTACCAACGGTTGGAGCCTCTGAGTACCATAGCTCAGAATCGGTCACAATGGTGTAGGTGTATATACATTTTGTCTTCCCTTAAACGGTAAGATTAAAATTACATTATACCTTTCTTTGTACGAACTAATTCTTCCTCTCTGTATCATATCTTTATATGAAATCATTTCTTACTACCACTGAAGTAACTGCTTCTATGAATTTAGTGAACATCTTGTTGTGCCAATGAGGTATGGCAACTTGGAGAGATGCATATGTGCCTGGTCCTACGTTGTAGATAACTAACTGATCAAGTAAATTGATTGCACAATACTTATTAGTTAAGTGTGAGATTTTACTTACACATCAATCTAGGATTCAAGCTTTTGTTATAAATAATACTTTTATTACCTTACGATGTAAGTCGTGTTTTGAATTTTAAAAATTTGCAGACTGAGGCTCAAAAACAGGAATTCGTACATGCTGATTAAGCTGACAAGATGTACAAACATAACAACTCTTCTAGAGTATTACACTAGTCATCTACAATCAGTTTAAATAATTTTACAAATTCCTGACAAAATATTCATTGTTATTGACAGTATAGTACGACTATTCAGCAACTCAAACTTTACTAAAAATTTAAGGAAAAACTTAGATTTATAAAATAAATGTCGCCAACAAACAGGAAAAGCTCATTTGATAGTGTTATATACCACTTACTTACTTTTCCTGGTGTTGAGGGAACAGTGATGCCCCTGTAGTTATCACACTTGCTGAGATCGCCTTTTTTGGTATCTTGATCAGAAGTCCTTCTTTCCAACCTGTTGGTACTTGTTCTTCATTCCAAATCTTACTGAAGAGAATGTGGAAAATCTTTGTAGTTGCTGCTACATATACTTTCAGTGCTTCTGCTGGAATGTTGTCTGGTCCCACTGCTTTGCCGCTCTTGATTTGTCGCATGGCCATGCTGATCTCTTTAATTGTTGGTGGGCCAACATCGATTGGGAGGTCCGTGGGCACTGCTTCGATGTTGGGTGGGTTCAGTGGAGCTGGTCGATTCAAGAGTTCTTTAAATTGCTCTACCCACCTGTTCGATCGTTCTTCTTCAATGTTAGTGATTATTTCGCCTTCCATGCTTTTCACTGATCGTTCTGGTTTACGGTACTTTACAAAGAGCTTCTTTGTCGTGTCATACAATTGTCTCATGTTTCTCACTTTTGCAGCCTTTTCCGCTGTCATCGCTAAATCTTCCACATATTTACGTTTGTCGGTTCTCATGCTCCTCTTCACTTGCTTGTTTACTTTTGTGTATTCAGCTTGTGACTTGGCTTTTCCTGCTCTTGTTCGGCTGGCATCGATTGCTGCCTTCTTGTTCCTCCTCTCTTCAATCTGATCCAG
Organism: Schistosoma mansoni; assembly: GCF_000237925.1. Lineage (NCBI taxonomy): Eukaryota > Metazoa > Platyhelminthes > Trematoda > Strigeidida > Schistosomatidae > Schistosoma > Schistosoma mansoni. The sequence continues at coordinate 10,522,902 of NC_031497.1, forward strand.
TGTGTCGACAGCGACCCATTCCTTGTAGTGGTGGTTTCTGTGACCCAGAACCTCCTGACATATTGAAGTGATTGCCTCCTTGGTCCCTTTCCAGTTTCTCTCCATAGTAGTTCCCTCTTCAGCGAGTAGATCATAAAAGGCCTGGAACCTATTGCTGAGTGCTACCTTGAATTCGTTGAGTCTGTCAGTATCCCGAATAAAGGCCATATTAAACTTCTGAGATGTTGTCCGCGCCGTAGTCCAGTGCTTATAAAGTTTTAATTTCATCTTGACGACCAGCAAGTGATAATCTGATGCTATGTCAGCTCCTCTCCCGGTCCTTACATCCTCCATCGTTCTCCTGAACTTTTTGTGGATACAGATATGGTCAATTTAATTCTGCGTTGTGTGATCCGGTGAAGTCTATGTGGCTTTGTGTATGTGTTTGTGTGGGAATATGGTACAGCCTATGACCAGGTTACTGAAGACACATAGGTTTGCAAATCTCTCACCATTTTCGTTCCTTTCGCCCAGACCATGTTGTCCCATGATATCTTCGTATCCCGTGCTGTTCATTCCAACCTTGGTATTTGGGCCTTCCATCAGAATGGTCAGGTCCTTTGTTGGGCACTTCTCGATGATTGCCTGCAGCCTACTGTGGAATTGATTTTTAACATCTTCATTGTAGTCGTCGGTAGGCGCATAGCATTGGATGACGTTCATTGTAACGCTCTCTCTCTTTGTTTTAAAGGAGGCTTTGGTGATCCTGGGTCAATGAGATCCCCATCCTATAAGTGCTTTTGTGCTTTTTCAGATAGCATCAGTGCAACGCCTTGTGTATGTGGAGCATTTTCTTCTTCATGACCGGAGTATAACAACTCCACTGAAGCTAGTCGTTGTTGTCCAACCTGAGTCCAATGGGTTTCACTGATCCCAAGCACCCCCAGGTTGTATCTCCTCATTTTTGCAGCAATTTGGAAGACTCTCCCGGTCTTCCACATTGTACGAGCATTCCATGTACCTAGATAAATGGTCGCTCTAGTTGTCAGGAGCATCGGCCTCATGGCTTCCAAAGGAACTCGACTTTCACCATGAGGCGTTATAACTCTTCTAAATGAAGACCTTCTGACTTCCAGGAAGAAGTTTAAATGGTCTGAATAATTTTTTCTGGTTAGCTTTTTTTAGCGAGTTAGTTTTCTACGGGATCGCTAACCCCATGCTCAACTCCCCTTCCTTATCCGGACTTGGGACCGGCAGTAGCTTCCGGAGGGGCTACAGGTGGAGTTGTTATTTACCGCAATGAGACTTTAATAAATAAAACACTACAATAACAGTTTATTTGTTCACTTTATCACTTAGTAGTTGGTCGAAAAACATAATCGAGAATAAAATACTTAAAAGCGATTCCCAAAGTCAATAAACACAAGTTGGACAACTTTTGTAAACATCAGAATACTAAACGTACATTTTCATTCCATATAGAAACTACTGAGAGACTTTCAATAATAGAGCCGGCACCTACAGATATCAATGATGACTTTCATCAGTAAAATGTCACTTCTACCACACAATATTGATTGAACCAAAAACACAGCTTTTCACTACAAGATATCCCATTTAAGTTAATTCTGAATATCAATTCAGTGAAATGAACATATTTTTTGCAAAAGCAAGCAGCAATGCTTTTACCAATAATTATAGGTATTTTTTAAACTTGTATAGGCTTTGACAAGGCTTTTGATGGAATAACACAACAATTGTATTTAGTTATTAACACCACTTCTTAAAATTACAAATACAGTCAGGTTGCTAAAAGGTGAATAACTTCCCACAGTAAAATTTTAAGACATCTTGTTAAATTTATTTATGAACGTGCTGTACTATTCCATTGAAGTAGAAATTATAAATAGATTACTGTGTAATTTATGAAAATCTACAGAGGAATGAATCAATAAATAATTTAACTTAAAGTGTATTCCGGCAAATACTGTAAAAAATTGATACACAACGATAACATTTTGCTGTAATATGTTTCAGATGCTGAATAATCGAATATTTTACTTAAAGTGAAACAACTTAAAGATATAACACTTCTTGTCTTTTGCATAATTTGAACTACTGGAAAAAGTTATGTAACGTTTTGGTCAAAATTATTCAAGGCTTATATAAGCCTACTTCTAATTCACACAAGAGAACAGTGTATCCTAGAAATTGGTAGTAAGGATACATAATAGGCTTTTTTCAATGTTTTTAGTGAACTAAAGCTCCCATTATAAACGAGAAGAAAAGAGCACCGAAAATTCCCGTATAATCGAACTTTAAAGGAAGTTAGTACTTGATGCTAGATGATCGATGGCAAAGTGTATGTAATTCCTTAAGACTCAGTTTTCCTAAACTCAAGTTGGCAGATCATCGATTAAAGATATAAGGATTTCGAAATGATATATCTGAGGTTTTCATACAGGAATTACTGCACTTTCTAGTGACCTGTAACAGTGGAAGCACATCAGAGTATTAGTTCTCACCTTACTAGATGTAATGTAACTACTTCTCGGCAGTAATCTTGGACCACTACATTTAGAAATGTTCCAAGATAGTTTGAAAAAACTCGATCATCGTTGAATGTCATATTTGTCATTAGTCCCCTCGAACGAATTCGATGTGATTTATGAGTGGATCTACACCTTCTCCCAACCGTCTTTAACTTCCCTTCTCTGGATACCTAAAACTGTTCAGTCATTGTGTAAACTAGATAAGTTTTGAAATTCATGTTGTAACAAGAGAATTTAAGTTTTGTACCACTAAATAATCGTTAACAATAATCATATGTACATGTTTAATGATGGGATAATTCAGGTAGGAGCTTAACGAAACTATATTTGTCCTTGTTGTACACGAGATGAAGGCAGGTTTCTGAGAAAGTTCGTTGGGCCGAGAATAATAAACCATATTTTTTATTTCAATAAACACAATACCCTCGGTATACAAAAACTGTGATTAAGAGAGTTCATACACCCACAATATGTCTGGTAACACCCTTGGTAGAACTCATCCAGTAGGTTATTTACACTGCTGACAATGAATAAGCGGATATTAGATATACAAATTTATAGGTAATAATCTTTCAGAATAAATCATCAATAGCTTATCCAAACCCTCTCCGTAAATTTACCATTATCTTGATAGTTGAACATGATCTGAACAATCAGTAACCAACTAACTACCAACTTGGAGATTAAATGAAGTTATACATGATGAATATATGAAAGAAACGACGAGACATTATGATGAACGGAAAGTATAATACGGCTGATAGGATTTCCATATGACAGATGTAAAGAGTTCCATAAACGATCTCCAAAGATTTATTGCTATTGCTGAGGACTACGAGTGTTAATGAAAGTTTATTCTTCGCGTAAATAGTGCTACCAACCACCAGTCGAATCCACTGTATAAGTTCGTCACAAAGCAATCACTATACTACGATTTGGTACATCGGAAGAGTGTGTACTTTCAAACTCAATGATACCCGACCACTTCTTTAAATAGCACAGAATGTCAAAAAACAAGCGTTCCAATCTAGATAGAAGGAATAATTTAGCGCAGAAGATAACCCCGTGCTGGTTGGCGTAATACTTATAACCAGGTGTAACGTGTGCAGCACACAAAGATGTTTTAATAATTAACGAAAGATTAAAACACTAGTGACAGACAATTCAAATAACAAATGAAATACGCTTATATGAGTCACAAACTGATTAGAGTTACTCGTACACATCGCATTGGGTTGAATTGTATAATGGTACTTTTGAATGAAATCATGTAACAGCTCATCGCAGCAGCGAATTGGTATGATTTTTTATCCCTATCTTCTTTAAGTGGTACTGATATGATGTCTATAATTAGGTATGAACTGCTACTGTTTGTAAAAATTATGCAATGCAAAAGAATTATAACCAACTATAACATCAGTCTTAAAAACAAACAAGCAAATTAAAACATTGTTGATAACTATACACATTTATTCACAAACATGATAAATATTCACAATGACTTTTTTAGGCGTGAATTGATGTAAAAATAAAGACACAAGTTTACAAAAATTAGGTGAAACAAAAAATTTTATTTTTGCGCAGCTACATATACTACTTATAAATCATGAGACAAAACTTTGGTTTATAGTTACAAACACAATGTTTTGATGCACACAGTTATTCAGTGATGGAATCAGATTCACCATCATTATCACCGTTGGCATCATTATCACTCCCTGAGGCTGTATCAACTCCATCCTGAAAAGTTATTTTGACAAATGGAGACAAGAAACATAAGTGCAAATATGTCATTAAATTACGTAGAAATCAAAATAAACGATTAAAATATGCTTTCATCAATTCATTACTTTAAAAAGAACAAATAAAATAAGAGTACACCTATATCACGTCTTTTTGAGTATGTTTAGTTCATTTGCCTAGAACATATTATGTATCTTACTTAGAAAACATTAGTTGATATTGTTTTGAATCAAATGTAAACTCCGGGATTAACACTCTCTTTGCATTTTATCTCTATAAACTGTGAATAAAACTGACATAAATTAATAATTGGAAGAATGGTGATTCAACACAGTACGTAAAACTAGTAGACATTTAACTAGTCATTTTATGTTAAGTGATTTTGTAAATTCCATTAGGTTAGTCTAAAAATTAACAGACAGCACATGAAGTATACTAATTAGATCGATTCGTTTTAATATCATATCCAAAATCCTAGTGTTTTTTACGGATAAAACCTGGAAGTAAACGTTTGCTGTCATGAAAAACAAGAATACTCATAAAAGTTATACTTTAAGAAGACTTCAATTATTATTGTGTAATTCATATTGATTAACGAAGAATAATTATTCGAATACTGTATGATAATCTAGCTCTACATAATTGACAAGGTTTTTTAGTGTTGTTGCGTTCAAAGTAACTAGTTGGTTAACTGTTATGCATATTTCATGAGAAGACTAAAAAAGTAAAATTTTAAGTAATACTTGTATCAAAAAAGAACATACTTCCATAAGAATCAACTAGAAACTTTAGATGAAGAAATGGTTTTAAATTTTATTGTTTACCTTCAGTTCTAGTAGACTGTAACTAGTTGTGTATATAAACCATACAAAAAATCTAAGATATTTGTCCAGTTGCAAAACTATAGTCTAGATAAGCATCTCGTTTTATTTTGAAGTGAAGATTAATTTCATAGTAGTAATTGAACCTTGATCTTTTTAACTCTATTGCAGCTAGTTAATGCAAGAGTTTGAACGACGACAACGAAGAAATAACGACATATATCATTATCTATAAGAGGTAACACTCAAACTTTAAACGGTAATAATTATCTGGAGCATGGATAAAGCAGATTCTACTTACAAACAAAAAGACATTGCTTATTGAACTATCATTATCAGACCAAAACAAGAAAAAATAATCCGGAAAATCAATTTTATTACCGCTGAATCTGAGATATAGCATAATGATGATCAAGTAGCTTGGGTTATTGAAGTACATATATACGATTAAAGCAACACATCAATGAATGCAATCGATTTTCACAGTAGACGAAACGGAAAATGAACAAAGTAAAATCTTAGTCATAGAGAATTATAATTTTTCTATGATGAGTATACCATGTTACCTGGATACATTACTCATTGGTACCCAATAATTTGTCACACTCATCGACGTTCGTTTCTTTTTGGCTACTTGTTAGCTTACTTATTATTAGTTAACTAATGCACTTAATATTACATTGACAATATCAACCTAACAGTTTTGGTATGTGTACTTCAAATTAGGCACTTGGTGTTATTTTCATCATGAAGATTGCAAGATTTATACTTAAAATAGTAACCAGTCATCTGATTTTACATGACCTAAAGTGCATTTAACCAGGTGAAATTAAGAACTGATATCTCCTTAATATATATACTAGACAAGTTAAAGTTAAATTGTAAGGGATTAATTCGACGAACGCTAATACAAGTGTGATAAAGCTAATTTTTAACTTATGATGGACGAAGCACTATCGTTTCTCATGAACCTTGGCTGCGTTTATGGGGTCGGAAAATACACCAGAACACAAGAAAATTCCGTATACAGAAGATTAAATAAAACTAGAACGCTTTTGGTTAAAAGTACACATTATTTACAACTATACACTAAGGAACGTTTTCATGAAATCCCAAGACAATTGTGAAGGTTTATCTATTTAATGCATACTCTTATGAAAATCAAAAGCAAAACCTTCACTACTTTCTTAATCACAGATTCTAACGGTAGTTAAAGCACAGGCAAACAGTATCTCTGGAAAAATTACTGTAAAACTACTACTACTACTACTACTACTACTACAAAGTTGTGTAATCAATAAACTATTGAAATATCGCCGCTTAATTGATCGACTGATCAAGTTTTCAGTTACACTGATTTAAAGTAACAAATCAGCGTACAGCATGGTAAATAAAGAAATTCTTGACTACAAAGTAATTTTCATAAACAGTCTACTGACATACAAATGATGAATGATAATAATTTCTTTATAAAGTTCTTTATAAGCTTCTATAATATTACATACAAAATAACTTAATGTTATGTAAACATTTACATATACAATAAAATGGCGTTTGTTTATCACACAACGCGAAAGTAGTATTTTTAATACGGTAACAGAAATGCTTGTTTTTTTTCTTTACAGTCAGCACTTTATAGATTATTGTTAAAACTAACAAAATAACTTTTTAAAAGAATTTTAGCGCTATAAAAACAAAGCGTAATACTACTACACTATTTAGCACATTTTATTAATATATGCTACTTGTTATACACTAAACATCAAAAATTTAAAATGTTAGTGTTAAAAACACACATAGGCACCAAATAATTAAATAATCACTAAGACACAAGAATATGTTATCTTAATACAATTATTATCGTACCACTGTATTTTTTCCGGCCAGTTAGTGAGCAGTCTACATAAAGAGTGAAAGGATAATACAACGGTATCGAGTTGTTACTAACTATAAAGAATATATTTATAGATTTCAATCATAAAAGAAAACTATTTTTTCGTATCGATAATTTGAGTTTCTGAAATACGCACCACCTATTGTGAATTGATTAGCTCTCCCATAAAATGCAACTCCAACTATCCAGTACAATAATTTATACTTGGTCAAAGAGTTCAATCTGAATAAGACCTGATATGACAGTTATACTTCTTCGAGTCATTTAAATGCCTCGAATTCTGATTAATACACATAACAAGGTATAAATACAGTTAAACTATCAATCAAATTAGATTGAAATTTCGGTCTCCAACGTATGCATACAGAAAATAAACTGTTTGTAAATGATCACAAATGTATAATGTTAAATTGCTTTAGGAAACATTTAAAACAACTATTCATAGATTTAAGTCTGTGTTGAGTATCGGCTTAAGCAATTCAGATGTAATTAGTGAATTATGGATAACTATTTCTTAATCATTGTTGGATCCCAGTAAGGTTGACTTTACATAGTTCTAAAATATCAGTTACTAGAAATCAAGTCAACTGAGTCAAAAGTTAAATATGTAATAAAATATTTGAGAATTGAATTTTAAAAGTTATTTGGGATACATAAGAAGAAAACTATTAGGCATATTTGACTGATGAGGGATCAATACGAAAATATTTTCACAGAACGTAACAATCGGTTCCTTGAAACTAAGTAAGGATGTCGTGTAATGCATATTGACAATTTTCACATGTCTAGTTACTTGTGCATACGTATTGAAAACATGAAATTCTCACCATTTTAAAACGCTTCCTATAAAATCGTATATTTTCACTTGAAATGCAAGCGCAACCTTAAAATTAGGAATTTGTAATAGTTACTACAGAATAGTTTATGCAATAAATCACATAAAAGAACAAAGACTCTAGGGGAATCAATTCACAGTGTCACGCACTCAATAGATTTCATGAAATAATAAACTTAAATCATATGCTGTACTAATTAGATTGAGAATGGTTAGTAAATATAACAGATAACTAACATCTGATGTCAATGTATCACGGTACCGAGTTCTCATTGGACTACCATATGACTTGGCATTTGTTTGACCTTTGGTTGAAGTATGTTCCTGTAACTGCTTGGTACTTGGAACTGATCGAGTACGTGACAAGCTGGAAGACTTTACAGTAGAGTCTAGTATTGTTGAATCAACTGCTTCTTCCAGTTTGGGTTGTTTACTGGGTATAGAGTCGCCAGTAGTACCATCAGAGCCACGACGATTGTCACAATCATTAACATTATTAGTGGAACCCTTTTTATCCTCCTAAAAAAGGAAAAAGACCAGTAGGAAAAAGGATAAATTGTTTTAAAAATGAATGACTAAATGAAAAAATGTTACCGCTAGTTACCGGAAGTCATCCATTACATTCATGGTGAAACGACATTACATTTTACTGAGGTTACGTTAACAATATGGTTTATATTTAAAGAATCGTGATTATACAGTTTCAAATAATGTAAATGGTTTTTATTGAAAAAGAAGTCAGTTTTATTTCGTGATAAACTTTATTGTTTTCTTGAAGTTGAGATTCCTCTGATAAAAGAACAATTAAAGCTGTTTCATTTTAAACACGTTTACATGTATAATTAAAATCTAAACTTGAGTTTTCGTGACCTTACAACTTAATTAAATGTTGACAACGATGGCCTTCTGTTAGGCTGCTGGGCCTGCATTTATTTCACCTGTAATTAACATTCTGGATAACGTAAACTATGAACTGTTTTACTGAACTGATCCGAAGTAAACAATATTGTTACACTTTTGCGGCTTCCTATAAAACGAAGAGACAATCTGATTGACTTCAAACCTTGACGATATCTGTTTGTTTTTTAAAAATATAGCACAGAGTATAGCAGTGGAAAAGCATTAAAAACAAACTTGATATCTGTTTGACCTTTCGAAAAGATCTAAGACACTGAAATTGATGGCAATATTGTTTTTCTTTTACAGTAGTGATGGTGAAATATTTTTAAACTTCTGATTGTAGGTACTAATGAAACTTTGGATGAGATATTCATAACACAGTACAAAGTTAAGATATTTATAACTGGGGCTATATGGTAATATATTTGCTGTATTGATCATATTTACCACAGAAAACAACTAAGTATAACATTATACTGTGAATACCCATTGTTGAAAATGCTATCGTTGACAAATTCCTAAGACGTGTTTAGATGTGTTAACGATGAATGATGATTATGCTTTCAAAACTGTTGACATTAGTGATAACAATAGAGATTTATTAAACGATCCGAAAATTTCCTGCATAACATGAATTAATTAACGACTTATATGAGATTACAGTGACATGGAATATCTTGTGAATGAAGTACGAAACAGAAGCACACATAAATAATGGCGTGCGGAATGGTAACCCAGTATTTAAAACGCTCAGTCAATCATCTAGAACGTAGGACTAGGCACATATATGCATCGGTCCATACTGCCATACTTCATCAGCATAACAAAATGAACACTAAATACATAGTAGTTACTTCAATGGAAGTAATATGCAAAAAAAGATTGCGTATAATGATATAAAGCAATTTTAATTTCATAGTTTAAGGGAACACAAAGAGTGTAAACACTTACACCATTGTGATCGATTCTGAGTCATGTCACTCAGAGCCTCCAACCATTCGTTACGATAATCGCGCGGACCCCAATCAAGTAGTCCGAATTATTCAACATGACTCAGACCAAAAGTTAGCAACTTCGTTATAGGTGGCGTAAGTTAGCAAAAGCCAAACGAGCCTTTTGAATCTGTGCTGAGATTTCGTCAGACACCAACCCATTAGGGCTGATCAGACTTCCAAGATAAGTCAAGTTGTCGACGCGTTCAACTACTTCACTTCTTACCATTAGTTCAGGTGTTGACGTAGGCCAGTCCTGGAGTAACAATTTACATTTAGAGGGGGAGAAACCCATTCCAAATATCCTGGCATTGTTACTTAGTGCTAACAGAAGACTCTGCATTTTGTCAGCGTCCTCATCAAACAGGACTATGTCATCTGCGTATTCTAAGTCGATAAGTGGACCTCCTGGAAGGAGATCAATTTCTGAAAATTCAGTCGACGAGAGCGTTATTTCGAGTAGTAGGTCTATGATGAAGTTAAACAAAAATGGGGATAGTGGACAGCCTTATCGGACACCACTTGAGGTTGTAAAATCAGATGACAGTTCGCCATAAGCTCTAACTTGACTGGTAGTGTTCGAATAAAGAGCCTTCACAAGGTTTATGTACTTCTGAGGTACACCTTTCGATGACAGACACTGACACATAACCTCTCGGTCTACAGAGTCAAATGCTGCTTTTAAGTCAAGAAAAACTATCATCGTCCGACGTCGATAAGCATGTCTGTGTTCTAAAACCTGACGATTGGTGAATATGTGGTCGATGCAGCCACAACCAGGTCTGAAGCCAGCCTGATTTTCTCTCGTTTACAGTTTATGAGTCTTTGTTAGGCGCCCGATAATTATTGAGGCTAGTAGTATAGATGTTATATTAGTCAAAATAATCCCTCTATGATTATCACAGGATGATTATGATCCTTTCTAATATATTGGGACAAACAGTGATTGAGACTACTCTGATGAAATTACGTCCAACAACACCCCCGCCACGAGAAAGCAGTGAGTAGGACTTCCTTGGCAGAGGCTATATACGCGTGACCATGTGAGAGCATTTCGAGGGAGAGGACGGGCCCTCCTCACTCTCGGCAGTACCAGGGCATTTGAAGGCGATCGTTCCGTAGAATTTTGGTTAGTCTAGACCTGATTTGCTTTCGCTCTTCATCGTGTTCAGAGCCTGATGGGATGAGTTTACGAGAATCCATCAGAACAATAGACTTAGAAGAAATCCACTGGTTTTCCGTAACATTATGGTTCAAATCACTAATAGATGTCGCTGCTGTTTTCACAGCTGTTTGCATATCTTTCCAAGCAACATCTGGGTTAGTCTCGTTTTCAGAACTGCCTAAGTGTGACCTCAGTTGTTCCTGGAATCTACTGTTGGCTTTCTCGACTTCGCCCTCGAACCCTGGGATTGTTACCTTTAGTCTTACCGATCTTCAACTGACCTGTCTGGCATGGTAGGACCTTGAGGAACGATTGTTCCAGCCAGTATAGCTCGATTGGTTCATCACGATAGGCAAGCCCGACCACCACATCAATGTAGCAGCAACGGTCGGGATTTAAAATGCTCGACTTTCAGACAATAGGCCACAGATTCGGATCTTAGTTCCAACAATTTCAGTTTGGCCAGTCGAGTAGTTATTTATTTATTATTTATTTGAACACATAAATATTGGTACAAGGAAGCATCAGATAAATACGCGCCTCACAAATCTCATTCGATTTGTGTGAGGGCTGTGATACTGCACAGGTGCCCAGACTGAAGCAGGTGGTTTTCTTAGGGGGCCACACCCCGAGCCTTTGACCTAAAGGTCTAGTCCACAAGGCAGTGGAGCATCGTGAGGAGATGCAGTCCCATGGTAGCCGGTGACCAAATAATTGGTTCATACGCCATTCGTTCCTTCAGGATACTGGAGCCCATAAGCACCATTGGTTTGGAATCAGGGTTTTCCAACTCCCCTAGGTGGATCCTCCACATCCACCAACCCGGTTAAAGCGCCGGACATTCGCTTTTCGTCCTCTCACTTTTGTGAACAACACCCTCGCCACGAGAAGGCAGTGAGTAGGACTTCCCTGGCAGAGGCTATATATTCGCGTGGCCATGTGAGAGCATTTCGAGAGGGAGAGCAGACTCTCCCCACTCTCGGCCGTACCAGGGCATTTGGGGGCCAGTCGAGTAGTACTTTAAGCCCTTGCTCTGTATGTAGATCAAAGTACATAAACCAGTACCTGACGCATATGAGTCACATTTAAAACGGGTAGGTCGTGGAACAAATGTTTATATGTTCATATCGCCACACTTTTTAACGGTACTGTAAGAGGAAGTCAATGTAGATATAGGGATATTAAACCCGAAAATCATGTTGATCGAAGAAGGAACATAAATGATTGTTCAGTGATGAAATATCAATGCAAATACAGAAGACTGATGAGCGCTAACTCTTCCGGAAAACGCTTATGAAAAACTGGTATTTCAGGAGATGCAATTCAACACTGAACATAATGTCAACTGATTTGGAACAGTGTATGAGTTCGGGTTACGAGAATATCACAGAAACTGCAAGGATCAATAGGAAAATGTTGTTTTAGGTTAGTTTACCTTTCAACCCATAAATGTATTCTTGAGGTACGAGACGATCAAAATGTTTGGATAGTTTACTTTAAAATTGTAAAACACCAAAGTCAGAAGAAACTTAGTTTACAGATTTTGAAAGTTATATCTTTTTAGATCAGTTTTATTGACAAACTTAGTATGAACATGATGAATATGAGACTACATGAATGCAGACACGTTAGACAAACCAGTTCACTTACAAATCCTCAATATTCTTCCATGAATATTATGAACTAATCTACATTTTAGTCCTTTAAAACCTTATTGTCTTTTAAAAACAGACAACACCCCACATCAAACAAGACCATGGATATCAGGTGAAAGGCATAAATTTCACCACGGGAATAACTGTAACTGCTAACCCCTGGAAGAAATATATCAGTCATGGATTGTATGATCATCGATTAGTTTTAAAAAGTGCATTTAGTCCTTGGAGCATAGCCTAAAGATAACTAACCTCAGATTGAATTTTCTCAGTGAGAATAACTGATAAATAGTCCTTTACAGGTCGTCCAGGGGGGTTCCAGTTGATGTAAAAATGTGGACACTTTCTTGAAAGAAAACGAAGAGCACGCCAGCTCCATTCATCTTTATTAATCGATCTGAGACATGGATAAAACATACAATTGCTAGGAAATAAATCTCGTACATCTTAAGGTAAGTTTAAAAAGGTAGTTAAACACAAAATGTTTGGCATTTTCTTAGCTTCATTAATTTATTGAGAAAATTTCACCAACAACAGGAATACGTTGCTTATATATATATATATATATATATATATATATATATATATATATATATGCCCGGTTAGTATGTTGGTAGACTGGATAATTATTGAAATTATGTTTTTTTTATGCAACATAATCTATTTTGAATTTTTAGAGGGGCTGTGAAGATCAAAATGATCTATTTACAGAAAAATTATAAAATCGAATCAATCAGGTTTTTTACGTGCTACCGTTAGTGTTTGCAAATATATCTGAACAACTCTGATTCCATAAGTCATTGAAACTAATATCCTATAATAAAGTTGTAGAAAATTCAATCCAAACTTGAGCGATACATTTTATCCTTAGGACTATCATGAAAGATTTGAACCTGGTTATGAACTCTAGATATTTCAGGAAAATTTAAATACTTCCATCAGGCCTCCAATATTAGTTTGTAAGTTTTTTAGGAAGCTAGGCACTCTGTAAACGCGGGTAAGGAAATATATATCGGAATGTACCTCACCGGCACAGATACCACAAGTAGTAGATAATGTCATATGAACCTTCTTTATTCCCGGTTTCAGACTTTGCATGTTTATTGCTTTACTACCAATAATTACTATCACTGATTTTTATTCTCATAATTTGTTAACTTCTCTTTGATGCCTCTTCTAAATTAAACTGCCACCAAATCCAACTCCACTTTGTCGATACTTATGTGTTTATATAACCGCGAGACATTTGCATATATATAATACAAATATTGAACGACACATTAGTAATTCAAAGACTGAGGCCATATCATGAAAAAAATTACTTGTATTCCTCTTCAACTTTTTCCGCTGGGTCCATTTCCATGATAGCATCTTGAAAATACGAATGAAGATCTGGATTGAAAACTCGCCGTTTGTCCCGACAAGCAGCTAAATTATCCGGGCATACATTCCATAGTTTATCTAGCTCTCGATTACCAAAACGATAAACTTTCTGACCAGTACGAGTAACTAAAGGATTTATATGCCTTTTCCTACAAGGATAGACATGAAGTTACCATAAGTCAAACGTTTTCCCCAAATAAAATAACTTCTCGCAAGAAGTAGAACTTGCCTAACAGACAACCTAGATTTTTCAGGAGTTCGTATGAATGAAGGGCATCCATCGTTCTTCCATCTATTCCAATAACTTTCACGTTCCAGAATGCGTTCTACTGTAGAAACAAACGTACCGCCCGAAGAATTGTTTGGACTATTAGAGGATAACAGTCGTAACACTACTTCATGTCTTTGATTAACCCAAGAGCGCTGATCCTCACTAAGTACTTGATCAATTCTAAGGGGAACGGGAAAAATACCAGTTACTGAATGATTACATTAAATGCTTACTGAAGGCAAACAAATGTATGATAACAAGGAAGTTTGTTCAAAATTTATCTCGGGCATTGTTCGCTTTAGGACAGCCGATAGCGTACCGATTTCGAAATCATCCTTTTAGGAACAAAAATTAATCGGCAAAGGAGTTTGATATGATTTTGATTGACGAGCCACTTGACACTATACCAACTCTATGCTGAGGAAAATGCCCATATAAAAGCTGGCGCTAACATATTGTCAGATCACAACCAAACAGCTTAATTAAACTCATTACAAAAAATTATTTCCATTCCTAATAAGTGAAATAAACTCCTGACAACTAATGATTAGTCATTAAAAAATAAATTTCTGTGAACAATGGACATCACCTGAAACACAACTGCAAACGAGTAAGAGCTTTATGAATGCTTTTTACTGTCAATTATTAATAAGATACGAACTAGACATTACGCAAACCTGATATCAGAGTGTATTCTATCATAAAGGATGTTTTCCATAGTAAGGTAAACTAACAAAAAATAAAATACTTATGAAATAAAGCGCAAAGTTATCGAATTGAAATAACGAATAAAAGAATCAATCATAGTGACAGGCCATGATACTAAAAACCAAGCAACTAGACTGTGGAAAAGTTTTCTTGGATTTTGAAACGAAAGATAAGTTGGGACACTCAGACGCCTATTCTATTGACACTTGCTAATTACATAGACCAGGAAGGACTATTGTAAACACAAGATAACTTTTGTTAGTTGGTAGATAATAAATATACTGAAATACTCTGGATGAAAACAAACCTAACAATCTTAATTGAGAAACCCCGTGCACCATTTAGATGAAAACAAACTCACAAGACATAATACATATGAAAAATAACGTTAAAGAAAAATTTCGCCACGCCAAGAAACCATTCAACATCTGGAAAACGTTTTTGTATAAAACAACTAAAATCATTTTAAGTAAAAATCTCTATGTAGAACAACGGACAAAGATGAATAGATACACTTTACAAAAACCCATCTCGATAAAATAGGGCTACTTTTCACACTCAATCCAGCGATTAAGACAGATGGCCAGAACACTTTAGGAAACATTTCATCTGGTTTTCAGTCACACACGAGTTACCTACTATCTCCAAATAATTTGAGTGGCAAATTAATGTAGGTCTTCCAACTCTTGGAGAATTTGAAAATGCCATAAGCAATCTAAAGCGAGGGAGAGCAGCAGGGTCTGACAGACTGACCCCTGAGGTCTTTAGGGACGTTGGCTCAGTCTTAGCAGTTATATTAACTGAAATCTTAGCTAAAATCTGGGAACTGGACATAATCCCATTTGACTGGTCACGGTTGCCGATCGTCCCAGTCTGTAAGGAAGGACAAAAATCCTTTTGTGACAATCACAGGAAAATCAGTTTACCTAAGATGATGTCTAAAATACTAACCTCAATAATACTTCAACGTCTAGCTAGAACCCATGAAGAGAGAATCTGAGTAAACTAGATTTATTTTAGACCTAAACGTGAATGTACAGACCAAATATTCACCCTTAAACAGGTTCTGGAATATAGAAAAACTTTTCGACGACAGTTTTATTCATCGACACTAAAGCGGCGTTCGCTTTGGCCGATCGTGAGGTTCTGTGGCAATGTCTGACATTAATAAGTGTACCAAAGAAGTACAGTAAACTTGAACAGTGTTTTTATTTCACTAATGCATATTTTCTTGGATCATATCTTCGATGCCGAATCTTCCCTACTACTACTAATACTGTTACTACCTCTACTACTTTAGAATTCGGCTTGACAATTTCATTTATGTGTAATAAAGTATGACAGCTTGAACTGATGCACGTACATACCAGGTTTTACGTTGCAACTGGTTGACTCACTGAATTATTTGAAAACTTCTCATCACGTTATCTCAATATGTTTTTATTGTTATTTCGACTTTGTTTCCGAGTCTTTGAACTACTTTGTATTGTGAGATATTGATTTAAGCTTTTTTTATTCTTATCACAACTAGTACGCCATTCATCGCACTGCCAATTTTTATCTTTAGTTATTGCGTTTATTTATATGGTCTCTTTCATTGTTATCACTGACTCATAAACTCCCTAGGTCGGCCTAATATTTTTAAATATGCATATAAATAGTACTGCATATTAGAGTCAAGCCTGACGATTTAATTGTGAACAGTATTGTCTATCTATGTGTTGTTTGCATTTACAATAAGGGAATTTGTAATATATCATTGAAAATTGATTATGGAACTGAAGGATATCACAAAACATTGTGCAAAAGAGAGGGAAAACTATTCGACTTACGTTTTAAATTTAACTGTAGTTGTTAAATATTGAAACAGGATTAGTAGCTGAACAATTATATACCGCCGGAAACTAGGATCCATAAGTTGCAAATCCAGCAGCTAAAATAAATAAAATTACTGAGAAAGCTCAGACACCGCCGGAATGAATTAGTCACGAGCAGTATAAAAAATAAAATTATTGCTCACTGACCAGACAAAAAAAAGGTAAGTGGTCGTCAGACAATATCATTAACGTAAGAACCAGGAAATGTGCATCGGAAAATTTTGTCACACTGCATCAGAATGGTGAGTACAGAATGATTTTTCAAATCAAGATCTAGGGATCAGTCATTTATTTATTTATTTAAACACAAACATATTGGTACTAAAGGGCACCAGATACATATGCGCCACACAAAATAATGAAAATAGGAAGAGAAAGGATGAAAAGATAAGGGGGACTGAAATGTACAACCGGAAGATTCTTTCAGTTAAGAAAGAACCATTCTTTATGAAGTAAAAGAAGGTTACAGCAGGATCGCCACTGGCTTCTATTCTGAGCCATATCTGATAACGTCTCTAGCCACTGTGTTGCACCATCTCTCGGACCCCAGCCAGGGAGTCGTGAAGGACCAACAGAAGCCAGCCCTTTGCAGCTTTCTTTCATACCACGACACCATGTCATACACTGACCACCTCTCCGCTTTTTCCAACCAGTCCCAGAGTCGGCAAATAATGCACGACGTGGAAGTCTCTGGGACAACATTCGTAAAACATGTCCAAGCCACTGAAGTCGGTGTTTCAAGATGGTGACACCAGTTGGACTATCGTCACTGAGCTCAAACACATTATGCCGAACCTCCGCATTACTAACATGGTGTTGCCACTGGATGTCAGTAATCCTTCGGAGACAACGATGATCGAACACAGAGAGACGTCTAACATCCTCAAACTCGGAGAGGCCAGGTTTCACAAGCATAGAGCAAAACTGCTCTCACCGACGCGTTGTAGATCCGACCTTTTACAGCCAGACTAACATCACGAAGGCGCCAAAGATGGCCCAGATTGGCATAGGCCGCTCTGGCTTTCACTACACGTGCATCGATCTCATCACGCCACCACCAGCACTTATGTAGCTACCTAGATACACGAACTTCTCAACTACTTCAATCTGCTCACCATCCAGGGTGAGTACAGGATGAGAATCCTGCCAGTCTTGTAGGAGTACTTTGCACTTGGAGGGTGCAAAGCACATGCCGTACATGCGGACACTGATTGCCAACTGATTAAGTGCGGATTGCATGCCTTGGGCATTATCGCACAGTAAGACAATATCATCCGCATACTCGAGGTCGAGAAGTCGTTCTCCAGGCAGCAGATCCACACCGCCATTACTTACGTCCATCAGAGCTGTTTCCAGGATGTCGTCGATGGCAAAGTTGAAGAGGAATGGTGAGACCGGGCAACCCTGCCTAACCCCGCTGCTCGAATGAAACAAGGGAGAAAGGTGGTTGTATACCCTCACTCTGCCTGAGGTGTTCGTATACTTGGCCTTTAAGATGTTAATAAACTTCTCAGGCACACCCTTCTTCAATAGACAATCCCAGAGAACAGTCCTGTCCAACGAATCGAAGGCAACCCTGATATCAAGAAACACTACGACTGTTGGCCTGCGATAAGTATGACGGTGTTCTAACATTTGGCGGAGGGCGAAGATGTGATCAATGCATCCTCAACCAGAACAAAAACCAGCCTGCTCCTCGCGAGTCAATCGTTCTCGGGTTTTAAACAACCTACGAAGAATGATAGAAGCCAATAGTTTGGACGCAATCGGAAGTAGACTTATCCCCCGATAGTTATTACGGGAACAACGTGAACCCTTTTTAAAGATAGGGACGACTATCGACTCATTCCATGATCTTGGAACACTTTCTGACTCCCAAACCCTTGTAAACAACACAGTCAGTTCCTTAGCCAGAAAGTCGCCACCATATTTAAGACCTCCGGAGTTAAGTCATCTTAGCCCGGTGATTTGTAGCGTTTCAGGAGTTGGAGTTCCTTGCGGACTTCCGCCTCGTTTGGTGGATCAGTCGTCACCGGCCATGGGGGGCAGGACAAACTGGTTGATGTTGCTGGAGCAGCAGGCCAGTTGAACTGCCCTTCGAAAAGTTCCACCCATCGTCCAAGACGTCGAGAGATGTTAGTGATTGGCATCCCGTCATCCTCCTAGATTGTTTCACTCACACCAGACTTCTTGCTGCCAGTGGCTCGGATGAGTCGGAAGAGCTTCCGGCAGTTACCAGATGCAGCTGCTGCTTCCATCTCATTAGCACGCTCCGACCACCAGGCTTCTCAGTCCTTACGCAAGCTTTGCCCAATTTCACTACGTAACAGCCTTCGTTTGTGGCCAAACTCACGGTCACCCGGAGTAGACCGACGGTCTTCCGTCAGTTGTAAGGAGCCAGAAGAGACCCAGTGCTTGTAAGCGGGACGTTTCGCGAAGCCGCAAGCGGCATTACTCGCCATTTTCATGGCGTCATGAAGATGCAACCAATGCTCATCTATACTTTTCGGTGGGATGGTAGCTAGCCTAGAAGCTAGCTCCGCTCGATACTTACTTGCAACAGAAGTTGCAGCCAGTTTACTAACATCGATCCGTTGATGACGGTCAATCCTTCGGCCACTGAAAAGTAAGGTGAAATTGGCGCAGACCAGGGCATGATCAGAGTCCAGATAGGTACTCCAAAAGGAGCGGCAGTCTTGTACACAACCACGCCAGCGGTAGCTGATCGCGATGTGACCAATCTGAGTCCAGGCTTGAGATGCAGAGGGAGGACGCCAGGTGGCACACCGGCGATGACTGTGCCGGAAGTTAGTGCTAGCCAGAAACAGGTTGTGGTTTGTGCACAGTTGCAGCAAACGATCCCCGTTATCTGTCCTGCGACCAACAAGTCCCCATCGGCCACCTAAACGACTCTCTTCTGTGCCTAGACGCCCGACCTGTGCATTCAAGTCTCCGGCTAATACTACAATATCTGTCGAACGCGCTTTCTGGAGAAGAACAGTTAACTGGTGGTAGAACTCATCCTTGATTGCATCCGGGCTGCAATCTGTCGGGGCATAGGCGGAGATGACGAAAAGACACCGTTTCTCACGCCGATTTCTTCTCACTTTGATGGAACTTTCTAATCTAACAGCACATAACCGACTGTTAATGGGGATCCAATCGATTAGTGCTGCCTCAGCCCTAGCGCTTAGTGCAACACCAACGCCAGCAAGACCGGACGAAGATGCCAGAGTTCCCGGATAAGTGCACGTGAAACAAGCTTTTCGAAGCGACAGATGGAGAGCGAATTCGTAGAACTTCACTAGAGTCTTGAATACGGGTTTTGGATAGACAACAAACATCAACATTAAGACCTTCTAAAGACAGCCAGCCCCATCTGTTGTCCGATTTGCATTAATGTGCGAACGTTGAAGGAAGCCAGCTTGAACGGCGTACGTGGTTTCAGAAATACTGCTTCAGTATTCGTAATCGGTGGAAGCATTCACTTTTAACCAGACAGTGACTGGAGATCGTTTAGGTAGGACAGAGTTTCCACCGTGGGCGAGCTACTGCATAAGTTGGAAAGGAAGGATACACAATTTGGGAATAAAGGGAGTGAAAAAGCGACGTAGTAAATAATAATAAGATTAATAATAATAATAATGTAAATTGTCTTTCTTCTATTAGAAATGAGAGCAGTGTAGTTAGTGGAGTGCGTCATTTCATTTGTGTGTGGGCTGCGATACTGCACAGGTGCCCAAACCGGAGCAGGTGGTTTTCTTAGGGGGCCACACCCCGAGCCTTTGACCTAAAGGTCTAGTCCACAAGGCAGTGGAGCATCGTGAGGAGATGCAGTCCCATGGTAGCCGGTGACCAAATAATTGGTTCATACGCCATTCGTTCCTTCAGGATACTGGAGCCCATAAGCACCATTGGTTTGGAATCAGGGTTTTCCAACTCCCCTAGGTGGATCCTCCACATCCACCAACCCGGTTAAAGCGCCGGACATTCGCTTTTCGTCCTCTCACTTTTGTGAACAACACCCTCGCCACGAGAAGGCAGTGAGTAGGACTTCCCTGGCAGAGGCTATATATTCGCGTGGCCATGTGAGAGCATTTCGAGAGGGAGAGCAGACTCTCCCCACTCTCGGCCGTACCAGGGCATTTGGGTGGGATCAGTCAGCTACAACCTCATTAGCACAACAAGATGAACACCTAATTCATAGTGGTTAATTTAGTGGTATATAAAAGAAAGGCTGTATATGAAGAAATAGTACAGGAAAGAAGACAGATATGAAGCCATTTTAATCTCAAGGTTTAAGGGAAGATAAAGAGTGTATACACCTACACCATTGTGATCGATTCTGAGTCATCTCACTCAGAGTCTCCAAACTTTGGTTACAATAGTCACGCGAACCCCAATCAAGTAGTCTGCATTTACCAACGTGGCTCACACCAGAAATTAGTGACTTCAAGCACTGAAGCCATGTTTTGATCTGTCTGCCCCTAACTCTCTTCCCACCATCTCCAATACTAGTCAGTATTGCGCGTCGTCGTAATCAGTTTCAGGCATACGTAACACGTGGCCCAACCATCTCAGTCGATAAAGATTTACTATCCCATCAACTGATTTACCATCATTCTCTCATAACCTACATCTAACCTCACTATTACTTACCCGGTGATCCCAGCAGATGCGAGCAATATTTCCAAGACATCTGTGGTCAAATACTAGTAACTTACGAGTATCTTCTACTCTTAATGGCCACGTTTCGCAGCCGTCAAGTAGAACAGGACGAAATGCTGCATAGTATACTCGTCCCAAAAATGAAAGACGGATATCTCGTCTTCGCCATAAGTGACGTAAGTTAGCAAAAGCCAAACGAGCCTTTTGAATCTGTGCTGAGATTTCGTCAGACACCAACCCATTAGGGCTGATCAGACTTCCAAGATAAGTCAAGTTGTCGACGCGTTCAACTACTTCACTTCTTACCATTAGTTCAGGTGTTGACGTAGGCCAGTCCTGGAGTAACAATTTACATTTAGAGGGGGAGAAACCCATTCCAAATATCCTGGCATTGTTACTTAGTGCTAACAGAAGACTCTGCATTTTGTCAGCGTCCTCATCAAACAGGACTATGTCATCTGCGTATTCTAAGTCGATAAGTGGACCTCCTGGAAGGAGATCAATTTCTGAAAATTCAGTCGACGAGAGCGTTATTTCGAGTAGTAGGTCTATGATGAAGTTAAACAAAAATGGGGATAGTGGACAGCCTTATCGGACACCACTTGAGGTTGTAAAATCAGATGACAGTTCGCCATAAGCTCTAACTTGACTGGTAGTGTTCGAATAAAGAGCCTTCACAAGGTTTATGTACTTCTGAGGTACACCTTTCGATGACAGACACTGACACATAACCTCTCGGTCTACAGAGTCAAATGCTGCTTTTAAGTCAAGAAAAACTATCATCGTCCGACGTCGATAAGCATGTCTGTGTTCTAAAACCTGACGATTGGTGAATATGTGGTCGATGCAGCCACAACCAGGTCTGAAGCCAGCCTGATTTTTTCTCGTTTACAGTTTATGAGTCTTTGTTAGGCATTCATTCATTCATTCAAACACATAAATATTGGTACAAGGAAGCATCAGATAAATACGCGCCTCACAAATCTCATTCGATTTGTGTGAGGGCTGTGATACTGCACAGGTGCCCAGACTGAAGCAGGTGGTTTTCTTAGGGGGCCACACCCCGAGCCTTTGACCTAAAGGTCTAGTCCACAAGGCAGTGGAGCATCGTGAGGAGATGCAGTCCCATGGTAGCCGGTGACCAAATAATTGGTTCATACGCCATTCGTTCCTTCAGGATACTGGAGCCCATAAGCACCATTGGTTTGGAATCAGGGTTTTCCAACTCCCCTAGGTGGATCCTCCACATCCACCAACCCGGTTAAAGCGCCGGACATTCGCTTTTCGTCCTCTCACTTTTGTGAACAACACCCTCGCCACGAGAAGGCAGTGAGTAGGACTTCCCTGGCAGAGGCTATATATTCGCGTGGCCATGTGAGAGCATTTCGAGAGGGAGAGCAGACTCTCCCCACTCTCGGCCGTACCAGGGCATTTGGGGGCATCACAGTTATATAATATACCCTTGTGGGCCAGGGTAATCTTGCACTGGTTTTCAGGTGAACCAGACACCATCCAGACTTTCACGCGGCAACCCAAACAGTACAGCCCAATCCCGTTTAACAGGAGAGCCAGACACTGCCCAGGCTTAGCCCAAGCAGTACAGCTCAATCCCGCCCTATAGGAGAACCAGACACTATAAAGGCTTCAACGTTACAATCCGAACAGCTCAGCCCAATCCTGTGGCGCAACCACTCAGGTAGCCGTAGTTGTTCCTGGAATCTACTGTTGGCTTTCTCGTCCCCCAGTTCAATTCTAATGGATCCTCTTAATGTAATTTTTCTGTGTCCAGTGAGGCGCAAACAAATGAGTGTTCGTATCAAAGCATGATCAGAGTGTAATCATGTACTCCAGAACGAGCAGCAGTCTCTTATCGAACCTCTTCAACGATGACTGATGACAGTATGGTCTATTTGAGTCCATCGTTGGTTTGGTGAAGGGGGTCACCATGTTAGACGATGTCTCTCTTTGTGCTTAAAATCAGTATTTGCTAAAAATAAACGATTGTCTGAGCAAAGTTGCCACAGATGATCACCATTATCTATTCGCTGAGTCGGAATACTGAAATACTCACCTAAATGTCTTTCTGTTTGGCTTAAGCTATCTAATTGGGCATTAAAGTCACTTGCTACGAGTACTATATCTGAGCGCTTAGTTTTTTGAATAAGTTCTGATAGCTTTCTGTAAAAGTCATTTTTCATATCATCCCGGCCGCTGTCAGTGGGAGCGTAGGCAGAAACGACGAAAAGGCAACGACGTGTGTCCCTATCCTTCCGAGTTCTTACGGAGCCATTTAGCCGGACAGCACACAGGCGACTGTTAACGGGGATCCATTCCAATAGTGCTTGTTCTGCTCTCGTGCTTGGTGCTATGCCTACACCTGCAAGTGCACGAGAGCTAGCCACCTAGTGGCCAGATACACGGAGGGTGTATCTCGTCGGCTCTCCGTTTTGGCAAGGTGAGGTCAAGTGAATGACCACACTAGGATCCTGTATGCGTGTTTCGGAGACACAGCATACATCAATGGTACGAGATTCTAGGGTTTTAGCTAAGGAGGCCTGTTGACCGATTTGGCATAGGGTACGTACGTTGAAGGCTCCAATGTGTAGTTTGGAGCGAGGTTTTAGTAGACCTGGGACAGTGTTTCGCGCACTAGAATCGTTGGCCATGGTGACACTTGAAGATGAAGTCAAAAGAGGAAGCTCAGAGTTGAAAGTCGAGGTCGGAGGAATAATAGGAATTGAAGAGGAAGATTGATTATGAATACAGTAATTTTGAATGCTGTTAGAGGTATGAGGGCAGTTATCACTTCCCGGTTGCCCACGCCGTGGAAGGGTTCTTCTAGAGGTACCTGAAAAGGAAATTGGATTGGAAGCGGTCTAAGTGACCTGAGAGCGTGACTGCAGTGCCTAAGGGACAACTGCTTGAAGCCGGACACACTCGACCTTTTTGTGAGTGGCTTTCATGTTAGGTCTGTACTTGTTGGGACCTTACCGCCGGAGACGGATATCCGTGGGATAAGGCGAGGGGTGCATTTTTAGGGTCGACCTTTTCTAACCCCACCCCTCCTAGTGGGAAGCCAGCATCGCTGTCATGCTGGTTGTCTGAAAGAAACACCTTACTGCCGTCACACCTCTGTACAGTCAGTAGTACGACTTCGCCCTCGAACCCTGGGTTTGTTACCTTTAGTCTTACCGATCTTCAACTGACCTGTCTGGCATGGTAGGACCTTGAGGAACGATTGTTCCAGCCAGTATAGCTCGATTGGTTCATCACGATAGGCAAGCCCGACCACCACGTCAATGTAGCAGCAACGGTCGGGAGATCTAGGGGTGGACAACGAGAAATTACACCTGTGTCACTACGACTGACTACGCAAATATTTCAAATATCGCATCGATTTCAGATGGAAACGATACATTAACATGGATTAGTCGAGTTCACGTGCTAATAATCTCACATTACTCCTCGACATGAACGCTGTAGAAGTTTCAATTGCTCTTTGAAGAACCCCACAGTCTGTAACGGAAAGCTGTTTAAGGGTTGATGATACTTAAGTGACAAACTAATAATATATCAATGAGCAGGCTAGTGTAAACATGTTGCTTTCAGGAATGAAGTATATTGTTGGTTCCACACTCCAATGCATTCAATAACAAAACATTCTATATATGTTTTCACAAACTATTACCGGGACATCTATATGTTGAGCTTGGTTGTAACTGAGACCTACGTACTCGATCACAACTTTTTCAGGACAACCAACAAGATCTAATAGACTAATGAATAATTTATGATGAAAATGTACCAAACCACTGGTGTCATCCGATAACAAATTATTAGTTTGTTATTTGCGGTGAGAACGATGGCCAGGAACGTAAGAAACATTGATTGAACCTTTCTCAAGTCCAGTACCT
Organism: Schistosoma mansoni; assembly: GCF_000237925.1. Classification (NCBI taxonomy): domain Eukaryota; kingdom Metazoa; phylum Platyhelminthes; class Trematoda; order Strigeidida; family Schistosomatidae; genus Schistosoma; species Schistosoma mansoni. Next base: position 10,548,259 of record NC_031497.1, read on the forward strand.
GGTAACTATAAAGAATAAAAGACGTTTAAAAGAAATCCATTGTCGTTGAGACAACTAGAGGTCGGAGGCTCAATTTTGCACTCAACGTTTTTATCTTCCGGAAGTTGCACTATATTATCGAAATAATACGTCTCATTTAATAGTATCTTATTGATTTGGGGAGAATGTAACACCATTAAGTAGTGGCTATGAAACAAAATCCTTTTAACTAGCTTACTGATACAGTGAATTATATGAATAGAATACTTACTTTCTCGCTTGTAAGGTACTTGGAAAATGTTCCGCTGCTACTCTGAGAGCAAATATCACCTTCTTCTATTGCCATTAGTTTAATACTCGAAAATACATCTAACACTGTGTCTGTGCTACTTGTGAAACGCAGCCACTTAGCTTTCTCGTAACACAAAGCCGGAGATTTAAAGAACTCCTGAAGAGACCAAAATTTAACATAAAGACCGGCATCCACTTCTAAGGGAGTAGATGAATCAGTCATCTCCCCCTCTTCCAAATCATCAGATGTATGATCGTGAGACACCTGATGTTTGAAAGCACTTGGGTCTGGATTTTTGTTGTACAGTATATCCTTTTCTGAGTTAAAGTTGCTCATAAAATTCAGTCCAGACTTTTCATCTAATGGAAATAAACGCGTTAGGAAGAGTTGAATTTGGCCGCAAAAGACAGTATTCTGTGACTTTGACAAGCGTCTAAGAAGGTCTACATTGAACAGATATATTTCGAGGAAAAGTGGTCAAACGAACCATTACACATTCTCAATAGTGTATTCCTTCCTGAAGCGAATAAGGGTACCTACAACAACCATGAGAAGACGGCAAACATACATCCTTCAAAGTGATGATTGTTTCCTCCATAAATCCGAACATTTCTTCGCAAAGCGATATTGGTTTGGTGTTAAAAACATCCGCGAACAGCAAAAATGGAGTTGGCGCAGAGCACAAATCTAGTAGAGGAACTAAGAGCTGAAAGAAGAATTTACTCGCTAAGGCCGCCGCAACACCCATTTTCAAAAGCGTTTTCACATCGTCCATGGAGTCTGACGCAAGTAGGCGCAACATACGTCCCCGCAAAGCAACATCAATCAAACTTTTTTTATCCCTGGATTTTTGTTAGTTAGGATTAAATCTTCACTTTAGTTCAATAGCCTCCGCAGTTGTCTTCAGTTTAGCTAGAGAAAAACCTGATGGGTCTTCTAGAATATCCTAACATCAATTAAAACGATGAAACCAAAAACCCACTTTAATAACACCAAAAGACAACTCCGCTCCGGACTGACCGACCGACATAACTCCTGGTTTGAACAGCGCGGTTCAGCTCCGGTCTTCAGTTTCAGTCCTCAGTAATAAGGATAGTAGGTTGATGAACCTGTGTTAATCCTGACAGATTTCCTTCCAGTGAAGGTCCAGCTTCTTCTTGAAAATGTTCACTGATGGTGCTGATACCACTTGTTCTGGTAATGCGTTCCAGTCATTGACCACTCGATGAGAAAAACGGGACCACACCATTAGTTTATTAGGTCGCGGTTTCTGAACCTTCTTGCTATGACCCCGGAGACTATTAGTGCTGGAGGGAGCAAAAAGATAAGACATAATAACACCCAAATCATAATTAAAGATACGAAATGCCAGTATAACGTCACCTCGTGTCCTACGATAAGGTAAGGGGAAAATGTTTAGACGTTTCAAACGCTCATCGTAAGGGAGTTTAGAAAGACCCTTCACTAATTTTGTCTCCACACGCTGGACACGCTCAAGCGATTTAGTATCCTTTATCAGACATGGGCTAGCTGCTTGGATACAGTATTCTAAGTGTGGCCTTACATAGGTGGGATATAAAATTCGAAACATATCCTCGTCAAAGCATTTAAATGCTCTGCGAAGCGACCATAGCGCACGATAACCCTTGGAAGCAGCCCCATTGCAGTGCGTAGTAGTTTTCACGTCGTGACTTATAGTTACTCCTAAGTCTTTGTGCTCTTGAACGCGTGGCAGAGATGTACCATTAATGGTATAGTGGTAACTAATATCGTGCCCGATGTTCATGAACACGCTCTTCCTGGAATTAACTTCCAAGCCCCAATCATGAGCCCATCTAACTAATTCGTCTAAATCAGCTTGCAGATAACAACGATCAGTCTCACTTCTTATTGTTCTCCAGATTTTAATATCGTCAACAATAATGTCGACGACTTAAGTAACAAAGGTAGTTCATTAATATACAGAAGTAAAGGGCCTAAGATGGTGCCTTGGGGTACACCACTTTTGACCGGTTTCCATTCGGATAGCGTTCCATTGACCCTTACTCTCTGTCTGCGGTCACATAAGAAGCTTCCTATCCATTCCTGTATAGCACCTGTTATTCCAAAGCTCGAGAGCTTTTGCATAAGACCTAAGTGTGAAACCTTATCAAACGCTTTGCTAAAATCTATGAATATCACGTCGACAGACTGGCCGTTGTCTAGGGCAGCTGTCCAATCCTCTCTCGCAATGAGTAAGTTAAGTATGAAAGCTTGTTACGAAACCCATGTTGCTCGGGAGTTAACAGATTATACGAATCTATGTGACTCAGTAGCTTAGCTCGAATTCATTTTTCAAGTAACTTAACTACTATGCTGGTCAGGCTAACAGGCCGGTAGTTAGATACCATCCGTCCAACTAACTATGGCGTCTTTCCAGTCTCTAGGTAGTTGAGCTCGTGAAAGGGATATGTTGAAGAGCGTCGTGAGCGGTCTTGAGATAATGTCCGCAAGCGATGACAGCAAACGTGGGTGTAACCCATCGGGACCCGGTATATTGCAAGGTTTGAAGTTAGTTATCAAAGGAAGAACAATATCCTCGGTCACGTGTATAGGTCCTATGGCTGGTATCTCGTTGTCAATGGGACAAGTAGTTGTAACACTACACGTAGAGTAGACTTCGCTGAAATAGTTTGCAAATGTCTCAGCTTTTGCTAAATCAGATTCAGTCAAAAAATCTGAATTTTCGCTTAACAGTAACGGGGGGATACCATCACTACGTTTCGTCCGCCTTTTAACGTACGAAAACAGTCGCTTCGGACAGGTACGGCTATTGTATGCCAACTGTCGTTCGTAAGCGGTACGGGATTTAGCTATGGTCTTTTTACATATATTCCGGGTTTTTATTTTTGCATTTAAATGATGCCTGACCTGTTGACAAGAACAAGTCCCAGAAGTGTTTTCTACGCTTCAACAGCTTCCGGGTTTCCTTATTAATCCATGGAGGGCAATGTGATAGCTTACGTACTGACCATGGGATAAACGGTTGAGTTACGGATTCGAACGTAGACTTAAACCTATTCCATGCATCATCGATCGATCCATCGGCATCGACCGACCAGTCAATCGAGATAGCATAGTCCCTGATTGCCGAAGTATTAGCTCTCCAGATATTAGGACGGGGTGTAGCAAATGCAAATTTTATACCATGTATCCGGAACTTAAAGGAAAGTACGACATGGTCACCATTCACCAGTGGGGGAAGGTGTTGAATGTCAACGACATCTTCACAGTGGTGTGTGAGGACAAGGTCTATCAATGACGGATTGTGTTCCAAGTCAATATGTGTCGGCTTTACGACACATTGTACAAATGCACATTGAATAATTGATGATAGAAGGACGCTATCGAAACCCCTACCTGGAGCTGTGAGCTCTATCCAGTTTATATGGGGTGCATTGAAGTCTCCAACGATGAGACAAGATTCTGCTTTACTCCAAGAACAGACGTGTCCTAGGATAAAGTCGTCAGCGAGACAACACGGACTACGATATATTCCTCCTATAGTAACTAACCCGTTTCTAGACCTAATTGTACAACATACTACCTCACACGTACCACTTACATGCGCCTCCGATATGATCGAGTTTATGCGGAATTGGTCCGTAACATATAATATTATGCCTCCTCCATTGCGACTTCTAACTCTATCACTTCTGATATAGGTGTAGCCTGAAATGACTGGAGAACAGTCTATATCTACAGTGAGCCAAGTTCTGGTGACAAAAATCATATCCAGTCCTCAGTACTAAGGATAGTAGGTTGTCGAACCCCTATCAGTCCTTACAATTCGATTCCCATTGAAGGTTCGGCTTCTCCTTAAAAATTTTCACTGATGGGGCTTATACCACTTGTTAAGGTAAGGCGTTCTAGTCATTGACAACTGGATGAGAAAAGCGGAATCTCACTCCAGGTTTATTAGGTCGCGGTTTTAAACCCTTTTGTTATCTCAAAGATAACTAGTGCTGGAATGAGCAAGAAGACAAGATATGTTGACCTACAAATCGTTATTACAGATAGAGAATGCCAATATAAAGTGACCTCGCGTTCTACGATGTGATATGGGGAAAAGGTTCAGGCGTTTTAAGAGCTCATCGTAAAGGAGTTAGGAAAGACCCTCCAATAGTTGTATTCCTACACTCTGAATACATTCAAGTGAGCTAGTGGCTTTAATAAGACGTTGACTGGCGGCTTGGATAGAGCACTCTAGGTGTGGCCATAAATATGTGGGATATAAAATTTCAAACATCTCATCAAGGTATTTAAATGCTCGGCGAAGTGACTATGATGCTCGAAAACCCTTGACGGCCACTGCGTTGCTATATGTAGCGGTTTTCAGGTTTTGACTTACTATTATCCCTATGTCTTTATGTTCTTGCACTTATGAAAGTGATGCACCATTGATAGTCAGTCCACTGGTAACAATTAACGTGCCTGATGTGCATGAGTACACTCTTTCTGTAATTAATTTCTAATCCCCAACTTTGAAACTATATAAGTAATTCGTCTAACTCAGCTTGGGGATGAAGGTGATCAGCCCCACTACTTATTGTTCTCCAGATTTCGACACCATCCACAAACAATAACATCAACGACTTAAGCAATCGCAGCGATTCGTTGAACTAGAAAAGGAAATGTGAGGTACCAAAGATAGTCTCTTGGTACACAACACTTTTGCCGGCTATCATACAGATAGTGTCCCATCCCCCCTCACTCTCTGTCTTCAGTCACAAATGAAGTTTCCTATCCAATTTTGTGCAGCACCTATTATCCTTAGGCTCTAGAGCATCTTCATAGGACCCAAATGATAAACCTTGACAAATACGTTGCCAAAGTCTATGAATATTACATCGACAGACTGACTGCTATCTCGAGTTGTTTTCCGATTCCCTCTTGCAATAAGTTCATTAGGCATGAATGATTATTTTGAAACCCTTGTTGCTCATGGATTAACAGACCATATGATTATGTGTGTCAAGTAACTTAACCCATATTATCTCTTGAAATAGCTTGACCATTCTACCGGTTAGAATGATAGGTCTATAGTTGGATACGATTTGTCCCTGACCACCATGTTCATCGTTGATGAACACTGTGGATCAGATGCAGATGTGAGGGCGAGGATCGGCAAAGCAAGAGCAGCATATTTACAACTGAAGAACATCTGGAACACGAAACAATTGTCAACCAACATCAAGATCAGAATTTTCAATACAAATGTCAAGACAGTTCTACTGTGTGGGGCGGGAACCTGAAGAACAACGAAAGCTATCATCCAGAAGATACAAGTGTTTATTAACAGTTGTCTACGCAAGATTCTTCGGATCCGTTTGCCAGACACTATCAGCAACAAGTAACTGTGGGAGACAACAAACCAGATTTCAGCGGAGGAAGAAATCAAGAAGAAGCGCTGGAAGTGGATTGGGCACACTTTGAGGAAAGCACCCAAATGCATCACAAGACAAGCGCCCACATGGAATCCCCAGTGCCAAAGGAGAAGAGGAAGACCAAAGAACACATTACGCCGAGAAATGGAGACAGGCATAAGAAGAATGAACAAAAACTGGATAGAACTAGAAAAGAAGACCCAGAACAGTGGGTTTAAGAATGCTGGTCGGCGGCCTATGCCCCGTTGGGAGTAACGGGCGTAAGCAAGTAAGTAATCTTAAAACATAGGACTAACTGGGGCATCTTCTCAAGTCCTGCAGAGTTAAGTGTGGGAAAGGGACATGTTGAAACACATTATGAGCGACTCTGAGACAGTGTCCGAGAGAGATGGCAGCGGTCTTGGATATAACCCATCAGGATCCGGTATCTCACTAGGTCAAGGTTAATGAGCTATTGAAGGGCAGCTTTCCCAGTCACACGCACAGATCTTATAGCTAGTATCTAAATAGTATGGTTATGATAAGTATTGTTAACAATTTATAAAAAATAACAAGGCCGTATGCCGATTTGTTGTGGCCTTATGTCCTGATTTTTATTACGTGGTTTATTCACCAATCGAAATACGACTTGTCCAATCTTATCACTGTGGTAAACCAAGAACGTTCGACTAGTATGAGCAGCCTGGCGTCCTTGTTAGTCCCTTAACCGCCTAGCCTGTCCAGTTGAGTCCAGAACACCAATAACAGCTTCTGCTATGCGAATCATTTATTTCAAGCATACTCGGTTTATATACCAGACAGACAGACCGAATCACACGATAAAGTAGAAAATAACATTTGTACAAAATCGAGCCAAATGTGTCTGTGAACGTGAGATACAATAATCAATAAGCTGAGTATAATTCAGGAACAGTAAATCGTATAATAATAATCTATAAGTCAAAATTAACCTTATAAAAAGATTAATATAGATATGCACAATCCAATTACTCAATAGTTATACGATCAGAATATTTATAGAATATTAGTCCATTAATAGATCTCAGAAGTTACCTGTACTTTAATCTTCACTAGGATATGACAAAAACAATTTGTTCTGGTCATTGTCTTGAAGAGAAATCGGGATTTATTCACGATTTGTTACGTAAGCATGGATACCCAGCGAAGTCCCTAATAACATATATGTCTGGGATTAAACCTGAAGTGAATTCATTAGAAAGCTTATGTTCTTGAAATTACAGTTCAGAGGTGGTATATCAAGTGAAAAAGTAACACGTCGTATACAAAAAGTCTCGGATTGTACATTCAATGAGTCAAGAGTAAGTCCTACTTCCCCCACTCAGCCAACAGTTAGTTCAGGATATAAGAATTAATTGGCTAGTTCATCTGTTTCTATGTGTATTTACAATTTCAATCGCTCTTGAGTGACTGATTATTTTCAGCGCACAACTAGAAAAAATGCATTGTTGCGTCTCTGAATATTACTCCTCATGTTTAACCAACGGAAAAAGTATTTTTTGAGCAGTCACACCTTGGCGCATCTAGCCGACACTGGTCAAAACTGATGATACTTGGGCGTTTGAAGTGCTCATAAAATCCCACCAAATTCATCCTCTAGTTCCCGAGTCTGACTCTTACATATAACAGAAACTACAAAACTAGACTTGTCTTCTTAATTGCATACGAGTTATATATTACTGAGCTTGAAATTTCTTGCAGAACACATGAGCGATTATATAGGTGCTGAACGGTCAATCCAAGGCCATCAGTATATTATTCTTTTTCTGATCCACCACTATTTCTGAGTGATAAACGACTCGACCGACCGTTCCTTGTTTGGTTTCATCATGGCGATAGGGCATTATATGTAGGTACCTAGGCTATGTAACTTCTGACACCTGGAACAAGCTCGACGAACGCGCTTTCCCAAGGTCATAGTTCGCACCAGGCGCTCCACAAGTCTGCCTTATAACAACTATTAACTTAAAAAGCTGAGTTACATAAATACTTAGCACGACCGAAAACCTAATACACTTTTTCTCGAGATTGGATCTGGTATGTTACGAGGACGCAATGCCCCTTTGGAAAATATTCTAATGAAAACACATTATATCTGGACGAATGAACTGCTGTCAACTTTTATAGATTATATTTATTAAACAACCCTGCTTGGGATGCATACTGTGAACCAGTATATGTTGCAACTTGTAGATCATGCCTGTAAAAATGGCGTGTACCTGTCCTTGAAGAAATATATTATTATTATTATATGGCCAACTGTGTGAGTCACGCCCGACCGTCGCTGCTACATTGACGTGGTGGTCGGGCTTGCCTATCGTGATGAACCAATCGAGCTATACTGGCTGGAACAATCGTTCCTCAAGGTCCTACCATGCCAGACAGGTCAGTTGAAGATCGGTAAGACTAAAGGTAACAAACCCAGGGTTCGAGGGCGAAGTCGTACTACTGACTGTACAGAGGTGTGACGGCAGTAAGGTGTTTCTTTCAGACAACCAGCATGACAGCGATGCTGGCTTCCCACTAGGAGGGGTGGGGTTAGAAAAGGTCGACCCTAAAAATGCACCCCTCGCCTTATCCCACGGATATCCGTCTCCGGTGGTAAGGTCTTTTGAAGAACAGAGCTAACACGTCAAAAATCCACCACAAAAAGGCCGTGCGTGACCGGCCTCAAGCAGTTGTCCCTTAGGCACTGAAGTCACGCTCCCAGGTCGTTAAGACCAACACTAATCCAACTTCCTTTTCAGGTCCCTCAAGAAATACCCTTCCACGGCGTGGGCAACCGGGAAGTGATATTAGCCCTCATACCCGTAACAACACACGAGACCAAGTTGGTCACTTTCAAATCCTTCCTACACTTCCTAATAACTCTCTTGTCTCCACGATTAACCCTTCCCACGTCCTTTTATTACCTTGCACCGCTAGGGCAAACGACTCAAGTACACGGAACGTTATTCCTGGTCTCCTGAAACCACGCTCTAAACTACATATAGGAACTTTTAATGTCCGAACATTGTGCAAAATAGGACAACAGGCTTCCTTAGCTAGAACTCTAGAATCTTACACCATCGATGTGTGCTGCGTCTCCGAAACGCGCATACAAGATCCGAGTAGCGTCATTCATTTGACCTCACCTAATCAAAACAAAAAACCATCTCGATACACGCTTCATGTATCTGGAAGCCCTGATGCTGCTTCCCGTGGCCTCGCTGGAGTAGGTATAGCATTAAGTCCTAGGGCAGGACTAGCTCTTTTAGACTGGATCCCAGTAGACAGTCGTCTATGCGCTGTCCGACTAAACGGATTAGTAAGGACCCGGAAAGATAGGGAAACTCGTCGTTGCCTCTTCGTCGTCTCTGCCTACTCTCCCACTGACTGCAGCTCAGACGATATAAAAGATGAGTTTTACAGGAAACTCTCTGACCTTCTCCAAAAGCTAGACGTTCTGATGTAGTAATCGTGGCTGGTGACTTTAATGCTCAAGTAGGTAAACTAAGTGAAAGGGAAAGACACCTGGGTGGATCTTATGGTGTCGTGGCTAAAAGAACAAATAATGGCGACCGTCTGTTGCAGCTATGCTCAGATAACCGCCTATTTCTTGCAAATACTAACTTTAAGCATAAGGAAAAACATCTTTTGACATGGCGACCCCCGAATTCGTCCCAACGTTGGACCCAATTAGATCACATCGCTATCAGCCACCGATGGAGGGGCTTGATAGAAGACTGTCGCTCATTCTGGAGCACATGTTTAGACTCAGATCATGCTCTAGTGCGAGCACGTATCTGTCTGCGTCTTACTGGACGTAGGAGAGACACTGCAGGGAAGCCTCTAAGAGGTTCTACTTAATGATAAACAAGCTAAAAATATATTTCAGGAACAACTGGAAAAACAGTTAGGCAGACATGTAAGTAATGCCCACCCCGAGGCAGCGTGGAATGACATCCGAAAAGCTATGGAAACAGCAGTGATATCCGCTAGTAAGGTAAACCATAAGGTCAGGGAGAATCAATGGGTCTCAGAAGCATCTACCGCACTGATAGATGCTTGAAAACTCATCCCATCTGGCTCTAAACATAACGAAGAGCGGAGTCAGCTTAAGCGCAGGCTAATAAGAAGCCTACGCAATGACCGTGAGCAGTGGTGGGTAGCGAAAGCAAGAGAGATGGAAAAGGCAGCGGCAATAGGTAACAGCAGACAACTATTCAGACTTGTTAAAGAAGCCGGTATTAAGAACCCAACTGTCAGCGAAACTATCTCGGATAAAGATGGACATATCATTCATTCTCAATCCAGGAGATTGGATCGATGGGCAGAACACTTTGGGGATCAGTTCAACTGGCCTTCAGTCACACTTTAGTTACCCACGATCCCCAGTAGTCCTGAAAGGCAAATTGAGGTAAGTCCTCCAACTCTCTACGAGGTTGAAAAAGCTATAGGAAATCTGAAGCGAGGGAGAGCAGCAGGCCCTGACAGGTTTACTCCTGAGATTTTTAAGGATGGTGGTCCAGTACTAGCAGTGAGATTGACTGAGGTGTTAGGTAGAATCTGGGAACTGGACGTAATTCCATCTGATTGGTCCCAATCACTGATTGTGCCAGTCTATAAGAAAGGACAAAAGTCCTCCTGTGACAATCACAGAGGAATCAGTTTGACTAATATAGTGTCTAAAATATTAGCTTCAATAATACTTGGACGCCTAACCAAAGCTCGTGAAGAGCAGACTAGAGAGAACGAGGCTGGTTTTCGACCTGGACGTGGTTGCATAGACCAGATATTCATTCTACGTCAGGTCCTAGAACATAGACATACATTCAGACGTCCCACAATCGTAGTATTTCTTGACCTTAAGGCGGCATTTGACTCTGTTGATTGTGAGGTACTATGGCAGTGTTTGTCAGTGAAAGGAGTACCAAAGAAGTACATTAACCTCATAAAGGCTCTCTACTCGAACACAGCTGGTCGAGTTAGAGTCTATGGCGAACTGTCATCAGAATTGGTTACCTCAAGTGGTGTTCGTCAGGGCTGTCCACTCTCCCCATTCTTGTTTAACTTTGTCGTTGACATGCTTTTACAAATATCACTTTCATCATCTCAATCTCCTGGAGTTGAACTTCTACCGGGAGGCTCACTTGTTGACTTAGAATACGCCGACGACATAGTTTTATTCGGTGAAGACGCTGACAAAATGCAGAGTCTTCTGACCACTATAAGCAACAATGCAGGCATGTTCGGGATGCGATTCTCTCCCTCGAAGTGCAAAATGTTACTTCAGGATTGGGTTGCATCGACACCTGAACTAGTGATAGGGAGTGAAGTAGTTGAGCGCGTTGACAGCTTCACTTATCTTGGGAGTCTCATCAGCCCTTGTGGTCTGGTGTGTGACGAAATCTCAGCACGGATATAGAAGGCTCGTCTAGCTTTTGCCAACTTGCGTCATTTATGGCGTGGGCGAGATATCCGTCTAGCAACAGAAGGACGGGTTTACTGTGCAACAGTCCGTTCCGTCCTACTTTATGGCAGTGAAACATGGCCGATAAGAGTAGAGGATATTCGTAGGCTACTAGTTTTCGATCATAGATGTCTTCGACGCATTGCTCGTATATCCTGGGACCACCGGGTAAGTAATGCAGATGTTAGGAAACGGATACTAGGTAAGGATGGCAAATCGATTGATGAAGTACTGAAACTTCATCAGTTGAGATGGCTGGGACATGTGTTACGTATGCCCAACCACCGACTGCCCCGACGTGCAATGCTTTATGGTGTAGGAGCAGGTTGGAGGAAAGCTAGGGGCGGCCAGACCAGAACATGGCATGAATCCATGAAGTCGCTGACAAGTGGACTGGGCCATATTGGTAGGTGTAGACTACCTGGTTGGGATTCGCGAGATGATAGCAACCGATGGTTAGAGACCTTGAATGACATGGCTCAAAATCGTTTGCAATGGTGAAGGTGCATCCACTCTTTGTGTTCTCACAAATTCTAATCTTCTGAATTCTTCATATCCTTTTTTCTCTTTTCAAATTTATTTCGCCGTATTATACTCCTTCATTAACATCTTCAAACCCTTATCTTTCACATAATGCTTATACTCTTACTACTCCTAGCAATATGGGATTTGAATCGACAACTTCATCTCTGTGCTAATGTGGTATGGCAACTCGAACTGATGTACGTACGTACGAAGTTCTACATTGTAACTGACTGACTGACTGACTGAGAATCACGATCAGTGGGCTCGTAAACCATTTTGGCGAGAGATCGCTAAGAGTCAGGTGCTTATTTACAGATTGGTTTGGAACAGCATGTATTAGCCTAGAAACTTCATGCCATTAGGACTGATTGTAAATTTTATTGCTTTAAACGTTGTTGTATCAGATTATCTACCGAACGAAAAAATAAGAAGTCACAAGTAATTTTCATTATGATTTGCTTTCACCTTTCATGTGCTTGTCACCCATGTTTGAGTGAGTGTGATTTTAGGATATGGTGCCAGTCAGTATATTTTTTATGAGCCAGCTTCTTATTGCTCGAAGGTTTGCGGGGATTTTGATTGGAAACATATGTAAAAGTAGCCTCTGAGTTTACTACTAAATATTTCCGAAGTTTAGGAGACTTTGTACTAGGCACATTATTTCGATAAGGAGGCCTTGACACTTTTAATCCCATTCATGGGAGTCACCATTTTCGTACCACCGATGATGATTGCTTGCTGAACTATCTTGTATGTGTATGTTTGATTTTATGGCAAGAGGTGAGTTTGACAGTTTGAGCACAATTTCTTTAAGGGATCGAAGTTTGAACTCTAGAATTTTGGGATTTATTGTTAATTTTGTACGTAAAAGATATCTTTGTCAACTAGTCGGCCTCACATGTTTTCGTGTTCGATTCAGTATTAACCGTTAGTTCGGCAATATGTTGTAGAACATCAACATTGATGTTCTATGTCGAGATGATTGGGGGCCTACTAGAGTTAGACGAGAATGGTGACGAACCAACTAACGCTGAAGTCACACCTCGTGACCAGCACCCTACGTGGATTGCCCTCATCGACGTAACAAGGGGCCATGGATGCTATGGAGACTGTACAACACAAAGGACGTTATTACAAGAATATATTAGTTAAGGTACAACCACGAAAGTACAGAAGCGAAAATACAACCACTGCCGCGTGGGCCAGTCCATGGCGTATGATTGACTGGTGCGCGTTGACTATCCTTGACCTTGACAGGGATCGATGATCTGTTCGATATTCAGTGACATTTCACCGACCCTACAATGTGCATATGCACCAGTTAACGTCTAATTGGCTTTATCCCATCTTGCCGTATCCCAATGATTGTGGAATACCGAACTGATATGGTAGATGAAAGATATATAGTGATCCAAACTGAGGACTTGGTCGGGATGTACCGGTGCATAAAAGTGATCAGTCATATGTAAATGAGTAAGCTGACAGAAACACATGTTAGATAAATACATCTCACTGAAAATAATAGAAAACAGTATGTCGAAAGCCCTACATGAAAGTTATTTTTGGGAATGGATTTCACTCAATGGATCTATGCTCTTCTCTGCATGCGGCTCCAAGTGGGTGAAGGTAAATAAAGATAATGCTTGAGGTGAGGAAAGCGACTAATCCAACGAGGTGAGCAGTGATCTAAAATGTATGCAACGCTGTCATACTCCACGGTTAATTCCCTTGGCTGATAAAAAACAAAGAACGACGTAAGTAGAAGTATGCAAAAGTAGCGAAATGCAGCGACTGTACAAAATAACTTGACAGACGGTGCGTATTCACAATTGATGCGTACAAACATACATGAAATGCAGATATAAATGTTTTAGAAACGTCACTAAATCTAAGGTGTATGTGATATGTAGTTGAAATCTTAGAAATGCTGCTGCAATGAAACATATTTTTTCTTACTTTCGACCAACAGTTATAACTTGATTACTGGTCCGACCAACAAATCTAGTGTTTAGAGTTCGAAAACAACAAATTCGTTCGGTACTCACTGTAGTTTTATCAAAGGTAAGATAGAAATGAACTATAGATAGAAAATTTTGGATTAATTCTTTTGTCGTACATATACCTTAATATGGGCGACAGCAGTTAGTTGGACGCTGATATGACAAAAACTCAATACTTATCTCATAGGAGAACTCATTCTAACCATAATTCCAGCCACTTCATCTAGATGAGCGTGACATTCATCGTTTTGCAGTAACATGTATTTGACCTTCATTAAGTACTTTTGCGTATCTAAAACTATACTGTCGTAACATGTTACCTGTTCATTGACACAAGGCTCGTACAGGTAAACTAGACGGAGAAGCTCACGCATTTCAAATGGAAAGCATAAACTGCCAATATCTGAACGCTATGGGTTTACCAAATAAAGTGGATAAGCTGTATGAACTCAGTAGTGCTGATAATACTCATCTGATAGGAAGATCTAAAACATGAATATCTTCTCAGTTTACGAACCGGGAGCTAGCGATAAGCGGGATGTCTTTGTTTCGTTATGACAGAAAAACAGGAATGGTGGTTGGAGAGCCTTATACTTGTAATCTTGCTTGGAAGTACACCAGCTGCACAACCAAGAGTTTATCAGTATTGACGAACCCATATGGTGCTCGATAAGATTGTCTAACACATCGAGATGTCTAGTTGGAGTCATTTGCAGGAACCCCATTGTTGTCATCGAGTATGATAATCGTATGCTAAAATTATTATTTCGCCCTACTCGTTTCAGATTCACACACACCCTGATTCTAGGATAATTCAATCTTTCTAAAGTCAATTTCGCGGAACATACGTTTATTGGAGGTGAAAACTCTAATGGCCGGACCAACAATGACGATGACGCCTGTAACCTTATGGCAGAACAGTACCCCCGGACATTTCAACCGATTCGCAGTAGCTATATTGGCGAAAGCTTCACCTGCAACTCCATAGGACTTTCGGAAACGAAGCTGATTGTTGACTTGGCGTACCGGGAACTGCTGTACCTAAAAAGACACTTCTGGCCCGGATATGGTCCATTCTGCTATACTGAGGGAAGCAGCTTCAGCCTTGGCTACACTACACAGCGTGATGTTTCCACACTCGCCAAGCCAAGGCACAATACCGGAAATTTGGAAGCTGGCTCACATCACAGCAATTTTCAAGGGAGGTCGACGCAGCAAACCTCCAAGCTACCACTCGGCAGTACCTCTCTCTATACCCCAACAATTATGGAGTCCCTGATATGCGACTGTATAAACGACTATTTATTATCCATAAACTTCTCTTTACCCCAGAGGCACTGTTTCAGAAATGGTGACTCTCGTATAACCAACCGGCTGACTGCGGTGGACAAATGGACAACCATCCTTGGTCGCGATGGGAAAGTTGAGGTCATACACCTCGACTTCTCAAAAGCTTTTGATAGGGTCAGCCATATGTCCTATCAATAAGCTCAAACGATTATGTATCAAATCATTTTTAATCGGTTGGTTCTCTTCATACCTAGTGGTTTACAGCATCCTAAATACTTCTGGACATCCTCTTAATACTACTTAAGCTTAGTTCCAACACAAACCTTGGGGGTTACACCCGAAAACTGGGGACACAACACAGCAGAACAGAGTGTAGATACACTTTCTACTCAAAAGTAGTCAAATGCTGGAACTCGCTGCCAGACGAGCTAGTCCAAGCGACTTCCCAGGAGTCCTTTAGGAGAAAACTTGTTACACATGTAAAGTATACGATTCGGCCTGTATTTGTGTGAAAATTAGAAAGTTTGGCGCATTTCGCCACAACACCCCCTTATTTTCCAACGTATTTTTCATTTCTTTCCACTTCGTTCGCCTTTATTTCTCCTTTATTGGTAGCTTGGGTATTATTAAGGACTAAAGACAGTATCTCAAAATGATTAACCAATATTTTTTTCTTTTTCCTCTCTTATCGATAATATACCTAGGTTCCTGCCTGGAGGTATCTGTGATCCACTGCTACTAGGCGCGGAAGCTCGTTAAGCCAAAAGCTTCTTCTATTACGTCTAGAACCGTTTGGACATTTAAATTTCTGCGCTACCAATTCCTAGTTTCAGCCGTATAAGTATATTGGTCTCGTTCCTGTGTTACTGCTAGTTACTTCAGATCTTCATCACTTGGTTTAAGTGTATTCTGTACGCCTAATCATTCATCGTCCCACTTTTCCTCGTACATTCTTTTTCAGATTCGTTCACGCACTCTGCTTTTCACATTCTCCAGCACACTGTGCCGCTTCAGACTAGACGCAAAATCACCAGACGTTAAATGTCATAATGCCAATAAATCTGCCTCATATCTTACGTCAAGTTGAAGAAGCATGTAAAGCAGTAGGCTTGTCCTTTGTCTGTGTACATGCGTATGTAGTCCCCATATAACCAAAAATTTTGTCGTTTGGTCGCAGTTTCGAAAGAAAAGCCTATTCAGTCTATTATAGAAGCTTATAATTTTGGACAAAGACATTTTGGAGAGAATAAGGTAGTCAGAGGGATACCCTGCAAATAATTACACTAGATTGTTCATTTGTATGACAAGAGTTACGCACCCGAGGTATATTTGTGCACCTATAGACTAAGCTGAATATTCAGTTGATTAATTCTTGTCCAGACATTAAATGGCACTTCATAGGCCGGATTCAATCCAATAAAATAAGAAAGCTCGCCGGTAGTTATTCACCTTTATATTTACGTTTTAAGGAGTTAACAATCTGTACATGGTAGAAACTGTGAACTCAATGGATCATGCTGAGATTCTTAATTCAACGTGGGGGTTAAATCATCAGATCCCTCTAAACATAATGATCCAGGTGAATACAAGTGGAGAGCCTCGTAATCCTGCTTTATTGCACAACTCAATTTTTAGAGAAGAATGGCATCAAACCCACTGAAGTTATTAATCTGTACAATCAGATTGAGGTAAAATGCCCCAACTTAAAAGTCGTTGGTCTTATGTGCATTGGACAAGAAGGAGTAGATATCAATTCAGGTCCAAATCCTGACTTTGTGGTTAGTATTTTGGTTTACTTGTATTTCAGAAACTTGTACAATGCAGAGAGTTACTGGCCTCTTCTTTGGGGAAATCGCCGTTGGATTTTGAACTAAGTATGGGGATGTCTCATGATTTTGAGCAGGCTGTAAGTATTCAGTATTATTAACTGTAAATATAGATACGACTTGGAAGCACTAACGTTCGCATAGGAACGGCCATATTTGGGCAGCGAGACTCGTAATACGTACTCGGACAGGATACCTCTACAGACAAGCAAACTCCCACTTGATATTCTATTGGTGTTGTTAAAACTATCGTTGTTTGGCTCTCATCACTTCATGTATAGAAGCCAGTCTTTTTATGTTGTTCAACTCGTTTTGTTCCACAAACATCTTTTAAATTATTTTGCTTGGTTAATAAAGGAGTAATACAAATTTAACGGTATTCTACCTGTGTCTATAGTTGGAGCTCTGTTGTCTTTGTTTAGACTAAGTACATGCTCAGCTTTTTAAAGGAAAGTAATGTCATCATCATGCGTTACACATTAAGGATCATAACTACAACCAGTTTGAATGTACTGTCACTTTTCAGTAAGCGATGCACCTAATATCGCTTAGTTAAGCTGTTTCCGTACTGGGGTAGTTGTTTATCTGTTGCTAAGACATTTCTTCCTCTTCTTTCCACCTTCGAAATACATAATTATGTTCCCTCCCAGAATTTTCCGTACAGAGAAATCGCCACATGTTCTGTAGTCGTTTCTAATACGAATATAACTAAAAACAGTTCTGACTGTCTAAAAACCAGTCAACAATAGTTAGTGATACAAAGTCTTCCCAATCGTTTTCATTCATTGGTATGAGTTACTGTGTTTAGTTTAGACGCACATCTAGTAGCATTTACACGGAAATGTAGTGTTCGTATAATAATATACAAGGAGGCAAAGGAAATCCTAATAAAACCTTACTGAATAAGTAAACAAGAGCCAAAAAAGTCGATATAATATGTTGGTACTCAGCCTCAGTTTCCGAAATTCTTAATTTTGTGATACCAGTAATCCCATCATATGGATCCGTATTTTTGCTTTTGAAAAACTACCATTATTTATTCTGCAGTTGGAACTCAGACTACTAAATAAATCTGGAGATTTGTTTATATCCCATTGTTATCCAGTTAGCAATTACCAATCTCATAATAGCCTCTAGTGGGTATTTGAATTATTTTCGTACACAGTTGTGATGTACATTATAATTTTCAATGTTTACGGGATACTTTGTTTAATAGTGTACGTTCACGCCCCCAAATGCCCTGGTACGGCCGAGAGTGGGGAGAGTCTACTCTCCCTCTCGAAATGCTCGCACATGGCCAGCGAATATATAGCCTCTGCCAGGGAAGTCCTACTCACTGCCTTCTCGTGGCGGGGGTGTTGTTTACGAAAGTGAGAGGACGAAAAGCGAATGTCCGGCGCTTTAACCGGGTTGGTGGACACGGAGGGTCCACCTAGGGGAGTTGGAAAACCCTGATTCCAAACCAATGGTGCACATGGGCTCCAGTATCCTGATGGAACGAATGGCGGACGAACCTGTCATTGGTCAACGGCTACCATGGGACTGCATCTCCTCACGATGCTCCATTGCCTTGTGGATCAGACCTTTTGGTCAAAGGCTCGGGGTGTGGCCCCCTAAGAAAACCACCTGCTTCGGTTTGGGCACCCGGGCAGTATCACAGCCCACACACAAATAGTGTGGCGCATATGTACCTGGTGCCCTTTTGTACCAATATATATGTGTTTAAATAAATAAATAAATAAGTGTACGTTCACAAACGGTTTGCACAAAATTTTGGACTTGCATTTAATGCTTATCAACACTCGTTTATATAATGTGTTTGTAACTATAAGGGGGCTTTTTGTGCTCTTAAGATGTCAATCCTTTAAATTCAATGTGTAGTTGTAAATGTAGTAATGTAAGTGATTAGCTTCGGCTTATACGCATTTTCAGTTAAAGAATAATAATATGGCCTATAATCTCACGATACCGTTTGTTGTAACATCCGGTTATTTGGATGCATTCGTTAGTTTTCATAGACGCAATTTGCAAACGAAAAAGATTAATCATTTCTTAATTTAAACGTTTAGTCAAAGGATACTTAAAAAATAGTCATAAAATATTAATTTATTATGCACCTTCATGAGCTAATCTATATTTTTTATAAGAAGCTCTGTGGATTGTGGAACTTATCGACTACTTATAATAATAACTTGTATGAAATTTAACATTACATTAGGCCGTTAAAGGGAATCAGCTAAAAGCTCTTGATCTAGGTTTCATACTCTAGTACCTGCTAGAAAAATGTATCTGTAATCAAAAAGCAACTCATGCTTCATATCGTATTCAAACCTTCCGTGGATGATTTTTGTGCCAAAAATAACTTCCTGCAGAACTAATATACTTACATTAATTGACCACATCGAAATAATCAAAAAACACACCATAACTTTAAGCTACTATGCCTTGTGGCTACAATGCGACTTCACCAATGAATTTTCATCAGCACTGGGGACTAGGGAGTGTAACACTGATTATTACTTAATATATCATAGTTGGAAATATCAAGAATAGAATATAAATCTAAATCCTGTCATTACTAGATTATTAATCTGAAGAGAATTATATATTTATTTCACTGAATAAGATTTAATACCTAAAATTTCTGTACAGCAATTTCACTTTATCTTCAAAACAAGTGAACAATGACATCCAAGAAATACTATATGAACTATGATCATTACTAATTAAATCCATGTATTATGATAATCTAAATTAGTAGTGTCCATATATCTACTAGATGAAACATATTTACCAAAAACATGTATACATCAAATGAGTCGACACAATTCCATTTGTTCATATTTCTTTGCTGTCTTTCTTTGTTCAACTTTAGCTAACTGAATAATAATCTCTCCTTTTGAAAAACAGCTGTTGTTTGTTTCCATATTATATGCTTAAATAATGTCCTATAAGTGGGACTCTATACCCTTTACTCCATTCCCCCTATTCATGTACCTTCATTTCTCGGATATGCGTGTGTCATTAAAATTTGTCCACTTCTACTCAACCAGTTTTATTTTGTCTGCGTTCTTAATTTACATATGTATATACTAATTTTATGTAATTTGGTTCATAATAATGTCTATTAAGAAGAAAAATTGAGATAATAGCAGTTTTGTGAAATATAAGAAACAGAAACCAAATACTTTTATGAATATTATCGTTATATCATCAGGCATGGCTTATCGTGTGATTTTTTCCTTCATGTTGTCAACTGGATGACGCAATCGAACGTTGATCCGAAATAACTGATTATTATTGCTGGTCTAAACGCTATTAAATCATTAATTTCTAAGGAAGTTCTTTATATGACTGCTATAATAGTAATACATGTATTTTGAAACATGTTTCTTAAGTAACTAAAGATGTAAATGATTTTGTCTTTTTTAAACATATTATTAAATTTTACGAGTAAATGGTTGGTTTATTCCAATCCATATGTTTCGTTGCTATGTTGTCTCTAAAGTGATGATCATATTTCTCATTCACATAATCTAAAGCATATTTTCATGTTAGAATAATGGTGCCAATTGATGGAAAGCTATAAACTTAGTCTTGTGCACATGTATTCATAATCATCACTCAGCTCTTCCGTCCGAACATCTCAGCAGTAGTATATATCTGGTTTCAGCGCTCAGCTACACATTTGAATTTGTTGATGAAAACTGTTGACACATCATGCCAATAAGTGTTAACCAGAACAATATGTTTATCTATAGCTTCTAGTCTGTTGTTTTCAGCTACCTAATATCAAATAATTGGCACTTATTTTCATTTACATATCTTAGTAATAATGTTTCAACCTTGATTGACGGCATTATATATAATTTAGCAATTACACAAGACAGGTTATGAATAATAAGTTAAAGAACGGTTTATTTCAAACTTCACTGTTATTGAAATGATCAATTTACATCCAAATTTTATTTCGGTTCAACGTGAACATGATTGTTTAAAGTTTCGTAGACATAACTTCGAGATTTTTTTAAGCAGAAAATGTTCCCTTTTGTAGTGATAAATACTGATTTCGCCTTGGTAGGCTTTCAATTTTAATCTTACTTTGTTTAGTTTTATCATAAGATGTATTCAATCTATTCAGTTTAAATTTAATATAAGTTATGTATTAAATCTAATCATAAAGAGTGTCCGATGTGTTTTTCTTTAATCCAAACTACATTGATTAATATTATGTTATATTTTCACCCATAGAAATAAGTTTTCACTAAACATATGATACTTCTGGTGTCTTTTTAATTAATTTTTCCAGATATAAGACTACTTTAAAAGTAGTGCGTTCTTCAATTGTTAATAAATAACGTCAAAAATAAACCAATATTCATTATCTTGTTTGTATTGATTTTTAGTGGACATATTACTGATATAATTGTGTTATCGCTGAAAACGTAGCCACTAATGAACTTGTTCTATCATTTGTGACAAATGATCAGATTAAGGTGGTCTGAAAGTTCCTCTGTAAGCTGGATTTGTTCCGATTTTATGGTTAAAAAGTTTTACATCAAAATCAATAAAATGGTTATGACATATTTACATCTCTTTTGTGTCTGTAAAAGACCTGTGATTTTCGTGAGCTGACTAAGTCTTCAAATGGTATGTTGTAGCTAGTCTTTGTTCTTATTACCGAATCAAGTATCATATGATAAACAACCATACACTAGAACTAGCCACTAGCATTGATTTAAGGCCTGATAAATGATTGTTTCATAGGAAATTAGGTCCCGGGACCTGTATATTAAATATGATTGATGATCACCTTTTAAGAACACTTATCCACAAATATTTGAAATAGATTTCAGAATAGTTGTTAGGAAAACTCGGAAGTCACAAATGTTATTTGAAGAGAAATAAATGACAAAGTACCCACCTCCCAGATCATATACTTTATTATTTAAAATAAAAATACTATAAATCATCATTATCAAGAAAGGTTACTTACATCTTCAATCTCACTCCCCACTCAATTTAGCATAAACAATGATGGATTCATCAGTAAAGTTTGATTTAGTTGGTTTCAAAATATTTTGTCATAACTTAGTCAGTTCACTAAGTAAGGTGGTAATCACCGAAACATTTTCATCATATTAAAACACATGGACGAAAAATATTCTTTTCAATAAATTCTCCGGATCCTACAATTATATATCTAAATTAATAATCCAAAAAGTGACCAGGTTTGAAGCAAAATACATTCTCTAAAATTATAGCATGTGAGTTTAACATTGTAAAATAAGATCGTTAATGTTGGGTGACTATTATGAAGTGTTGACTTGTATACGTTTACATGCTAAATGGAATTGTGAGATTAATGATCAGAATAAATATAGTTAACATGTATGATGTCTTAACAACGAAGAATTCTATACTCCATTTAAAACTCCTTTTCACTTAAACAAACAGATATAAAGATTACGTCATAGGAAGTAAGCGAAATATGGGATTTTGTATTGTTCGAACGTATGATCCGTCGGATTAACTGAGCTAGCAGTAAGGCAGATACCCATTATTGATCCTTTTGTATTTAACTACTTAAGGCGATTAAAGTAGCTTGCACTGTTTAATGAAATAAGTCTGGTGACTAACAACTAACAGGAAAAGGTATACATATATGATTTTAATTTAGATCTGGAGAAAACTAATTGAGTTGCACAGGCGAAAATTATTATCGAGACATGTATTTCACAAATGAGGCCAGAGATTTGCGAAACTATGATATTTAAGGGTATTCGAATTATACTATAAACTAGTAATCCTAGAAACAACTCAATTTAATCAAGAAGTATTAGATGGACACGAATGAATGTATTGTATTTGGAATTCAAAATCAAGCAATCATCAATACAAATGAATCATTGGTTCATATAAAAACCACAGAAACACATTGTCAAACCTCAGAATTTACCTTTTGTGGTTGCGAAAATCAAAATACATGAAACGTAAAAGATTTCTTCTCAGCTACTCTCAAACACAGACAGTCGAGTAATGTCCATTTTAATGTAATCTCATTAAAATTACTGACCCTCATGCTGTATTTGATCACAAAGTCACTATTTATACAATGAAACATAATTAATCAACATCCATGAACTGATTTGTTAAGGCATAATTCCTTTGTAAATATTGGTGTAATTATCCATCTTAAATTTGAGTTGTAAGAGTTCCTATTGTTTACTAAAAGAATTACGAAATGATCAAATTTTGTAGTAAATTCTTGACTTATAACTAAAAAAGCAACCATTTGTAAGCTACCCTAAAGGAAAGCTGTCAATAAATATTTGATGTAGTGTTTTTTAATATTGGCAAATTTCCACAGTATTCAGCTTTATTCTTTAAATCCAGTTGGCTATTTACCCAAGGTGTCTGACACACTCATTTACTGTATTTTCTCTGACTTTTAGGGGCCTTGTTTCTAATTGAATTTCAGTAATCGTATAGATCCCTGATGAACTATCTTCTTAGATGTACGAATCTATTGAAAATTTTCTCAAGTTATGAACTGAATAAATGTGGTATTTATATAAACCAATGATTCCTTTGTATTGATGACTACTTGATTTTGAATTCTAAATACAATACATTCGTTCGTGTTCATCTAATATTTCTTGATTAAATTGAGTTATTTCTGAGATTACTAGTTTATACCATAATTCGAATATTCTTAAATATCACAATAAACACGCTTACTATTGAATCTATCAGATAATTTTGATTGAATAACAGTGTAAAATCACAAGTTAAAACAAAATATTTGCTTACAAAAACTCTCATTCATACAGAACCACAAATAAACTTCAATTAGTTAAATATCTAGGTATTCACAACGCTTTAAATCACGACCAGGGAAATGTGCATCATTCAACAAATATGTACGAATAATTTACAAAATCATAAGATAAACTAGACCAAAACAGATGTCTGTTCCAAAGTCAATATTTTCAGGAGACAAATTTAAATGCAAACATCAAATATGTAGATTGTAATGAATAAATACACTTTCAATGACTGCATACAAAATGAAGACGAATTATTAGAAATGTTAGAGGAGTATAGTTACAATCATAAAA
Organism: Schistosoma mansoni; assembly: GCF_000237925.1. NCBI lineage: Eukaryota > Metazoa > Platyhelminthes > Trematoda > Strigeidida > Schistosomatidae > Schistosoma > Schistosoma mansoni. The sequence goes on from NC_031497.1 coordinate 10,572,188, forward strand.
TGGATTTAATTCCAGGAGTATATGTAAGTTCTTAGAAACATCAGCATATTATAATGCAGAGATATTATAGATAACATGTTCAAAATGATTGTAAAATATGTGTATAGCAGAAAGAGAAGTAGAAAGGAAGGAGATAAAATTAAAGACTAAACAATGGAGGAAAAGACGTAGAAAATTGTAAATAGAATGAATTCTTAATAACTTAAAAATATTTGAAGTGGAATATTAAAAATTTATAACCAGCAGTTCTATTTTCCCATTATTTATTTACTGAAATTTATTACACAAGTAATACTTCTGGTTTTAGCTTAGAGTAACTTTCAGAAGGAACGTTCCATTTTCAATCAGTCATCATTTACGTCCATCTTAAACCAGCTAGACTTCTCATGGAAATTCAAACAAAGCTATTTAATTGATAAAGTTATAACCTCAGGAATACAAAAGTTGGAATAATTGTTTGATCACAATGTAGTTAGTTGCAAATGGAAGCTATCAAAATTAACTCATTGAAATCACAAATGAAAAGTATTCAACTCTATTAATACATGGTACATTTTAAACAAGGTGTAGGTATCAAACTCACCTCTTTTCATAAATAAGACTAAGATTAGAATAAAGTCTTAGTAAAGAGAATAATGAATGGTAAGTTACAGCTAGAATAAAACTTTTATCTTGGATCTATTTACAGACCTTGGTTAATTGACAAATCTTAAACCCTCTTACCCTTATCATATGCTCACTAGTGACTGGCTCCATGAGGTTTTTCCTGGAGTTCCAGTGAGAAGCAGTAACCTGTGGAGTTCAACCAGGTCTGTTGAGAGATATCAACTCGCTGAAGACATTGGTGAAATGGTTGCTCAACTTCTTGGATTGGTTGAATTTAGACATTAACACCGTTGGATGCCAGCCGGCTCAGCGGTCTATCGGTTAAGTGCTTTGGCGCGAGACTGACAGATCCTGGGTTCGAGTCTCGCGAGGCGGGATCGTGGATGCACACTGTTAAGGAGTCCCAAAATAGGGCGAGATGGCTTTCTAGTGCTTCCAGGTTTTCCATGGTGGTCTAGCTTCAATTGACTCGTGATTTCAACTATATCTAAAATCTTACATTAGTTTAGCTGTTTTACTTTTTAAAAAAGTACAAATCTATTCTTTAGAGGAAATAATAAGGTTACATGATAGCTAACTAGTTGAATAAAACCAACCATAGATATAAACATATCCTTGGAATTAATTCACTCAAAATATAGTCCCTTTATGAAATGAATAATTAAAGCAACAACAACAAAAATTGAGAACAGATTTTTGACCTGTCATATTTTTGTAAAGAAAAGGTAGACAACCATGTCATATTCACATAAGAAACATTTAAATCTTCATGTTCTTTCTTTTTATAGTATATAAACTGAGATTATCATATCAATGGTAATCGTAGTAATATGAATAATGATAATGTATGAATCAAAATTTATCAATATATATATATATATATATACATTTGAAGACAATAGAATATTGAACTCAGTCTCATATTGTCTTGCCTAACATGATTATCATAATAATTGAGATGAATAAAAAAAGCTCAGATTAGTTTGAAAGAAAGGAGGATTAATTCATCACATTATAGTGAGTCTATTCTTGATTAATGATAACTTTTTAGTATAAAAATCAACGAAATAATATCATGATATTTATTTCATAAAACTGCCAAATGAACACGCACAGATTGAAGACAAAACAGGATAGTCTGTCTAACTAATTGAGGTCACTTTTGCCTATCATTTCTTTCTCGGTAGATGTATGAATTATGTATATGAGTACTTTAAGAAATGATTAGCATAAAATAATCTATTAGTATAAGTAAATGGATTACAGATTATTGAAGGATTTGAAGTATACACTAAACTATTCTCCTGAAAGCTTTATGAGAACTTTGAGAGTAGTTTTATCTATGAACTAGTATCAAAATAAGATACTTTATAAAATATGGAACACCAAATATCTGTTTTGCTTTAATTTGGTTATACTCAACAGTAAATATACACCATTTCAAACTAATTTAAATACGATAATCTTAAAGCATAAGAATAACACGAAAAAATTGAATTATTAGGTAAAAAGCTACTGATTGTCTGACTTGAATAAAATCGGTTAGGAACATGAAATCTTCCACATCAAATATTATCACCAAGATACAAAATCTGAATATAAACAGCCTAAGGCAAATTGTGAAATATTTTTTGGAAAACTATAATCATTAGGTAACTCAAACTGCGAAATTCGAGGTTGAAGCTAAAAAAAATCTAATTATGATGTGCGCATACCGTAGAAAAAACCGAATGATGGCAGATTTCTCAAGAGAACGAAAAAAAATGACGAAGAGTAGAATTCAAACACATGCAAGACTAATAACAGCGAGTGGAAGTGAAATCATGTAAAATTATTGAAAAAAACAAACTAGATGAAGAGTCGAGAGAACACAAACGAAATTAATTGAAAACAATTACATAGTTAATTAAATATACCAGTTTACAACAAAACAATCATCTACAAATGTTATACACAAAATACACCTGGACACTATTCTACAACACGTCTATCAATGACAATACACACAATCTACATTCATCACTCATATATATCGAAGTATTTCAATAATGATAAGTTTTTCTATGATTTCTAGGCAGTTTGAAAATGTCTATTCAATGACACAAATAGAAATTAATTAATTTTCCCACCTGTACACTACGCTACACTACACCACACTTGGCACTTGAATGACACTTAGAATTCATCACAAACTATTGTGAAATCGAAAACACTCTGGTCCACTCTCCAACATTTCTGACTGACTGACTGACTGACTGACTGACTCTATTCGGTGTTGTCACACAACTCGAAGTTCAAATACAATACAACACTGACTATCAATCTCCAATCGTCCAATTATCTACACATACTAATAAAATATTGACTACATTGTCGATAAACACTCCAGTTACAGAGATCTCATGCTGGTACTTGATTGAAATGACCAAACAATTTGAATACAGAATAGCTTTCGTCAAATCGATTCACTCCACAACTAATTAATTTGATTTGCACAGTGATACTGCAACTATCGGACAGTTTCCCACACAAACTCTGGAGAAAGTGATTTGAAACATACATAATTCAGTGAACGAATGAATGAATGCATGTATACACAATGCGCATGTAGGTACGGGTAAATATCATACACAGATAAACAAATAAATTACAAATATTATTCAAGTGGTCGGATATCTCGAATAATCGTGTCTCATTTGAAGTGCTTCTGTAAGTGATTAACTTATATTCATTGATATGAGAGTGAATATTTGGCATAGATACACACACTTTCGAATGACCGTTCCACTTATTGTTTACAAAAAAACAACAATAGAGATCATAACAACCATAATATGTACATTGTTGGATAATGATCACAATCAATGTGTTAAATATGTGAAAATGCAATCAAGTGGGAAAAAATCGTGTGTATTTGTGAGTGTGTTTGTTGAGGAGGAAGTTCTCCTCACTATTCTCATCTTTATCCCTCTCAACAATTCATTGTTTATTTCTACTTGACTTGGATAATAATGAACAACTTGACTAGATCATACTTATGAGGTGGATTTGCGTTGAATTAGTCAGTATTGTTTTGTATGGAAAATGATTCGTGCAATTTAGTTTCCTTTTTAAAACTACCGACAAACCAGATTTAAACACCTACTCTTTTGAAGGAAGAGGTGAATCAGAAGACAATAATGAATGTCTGTGCATTGGGTGGAACGGTTTCCATGATTCACAAATGGACTCCCATCGAATCACTCGACTCACTGCAATGCAATCACTCAGAAGCTGGTGAATATGATAGAAAGTTGTAAGCGATATGAACGACACCAACGTATGAAAGTAAATTACCAGCTAATGTAAACAAACAAATAGAGACCTAACTAGTAGGAACGGTCAGATTTTATGAATCAGGAAGGTGTCCGACCAATAAGATGGTAAATCAGTGTTTAGACTTCATTCCAAACTCATACAATCATCAACACTGTTTCAATGATGAGTGCTTTTACTGTACAATATGTACATTAATTTCTCTTCACATCATTCAAAATTCATAATTTCAGTGTTGATATCACATGAAATCATCCATCCACACTAAAATAATGTGTCCGAATTGTTAGTTCCTATGGCAACGTACAAATGTGGTGAAATATTATGCACCATCAATATGAATGACTTCTGAAAAACCAAAATGATTAGGTGTAGATTTTAATCTGTCACAACAACAACAAAAATGTTAATAATCATTCAACAACTCAAAGTTATCCTTGTACATATATATATGTGCTTTGACTGCGCTTAACAG
>NC_031497.1:10576783-10653155 GCF_000237925.1 Schistosoma mansoni
AAACGACCATCAGAACTCAATGATGAATGAACTCGATCCTATATCGCCTAGTAATTTAATAAACAATGTCATATTTATCCTGTAATGCAGATCACGTATTGTCATATGAGTAGAGAATATGGTCCACAGGTTAACAATCCTTTATCATTTAAATATTGTGTAAGATAATTGGAGTACTACACAGTTGCTGTTTTTATCTCATTCTGAATTCATTCGACAGTGTGTCCGCTTAATGGGTCTAATGATCAGCGATGTGACTGGTTTGAGATTTCACTACTGTGTATGCATATAAATCCATGAGCATGACTGATGCATGAGTAAATGGTTTAGTCTACGAATTCATTTTTTTTTGTCATTATCACTTTTATTCATCTAAATTCTTTTTAGATTTACAAGACCTATGACATAATGAAATGATAAACTTTTTTTCAATAGTTGAATTCATGAGTCGATATACACTATATCACCATTGAAAATCTGGTCTACCTTACATCGACCCATGAATGTAACTACTAAAATAACGACAATCTCCACAAACCCACATTCTTACCATAAACATATTTTTGTCAAATTTCAGGTTTTACTAGTTTGCATTTTAAATTTTTTCCATAAAATTTATTGAACTCTCAAAAGTGAATTGATTATAATGATTAGTTTTATTTTGTATTAGACCCATTTCAATGAATATTTAATAGAAGCGTTATTTTTATTATTATATGAGAACTATTCAATAAATAACTGACTAACTAACTGTTTGAATGGACAGATGAAAAGAATATCATTAATGATCATTGAGTTTGAGAGTTCAAATGAATAAAATAGCAATGACAATGAACATAATGATGATGCTTCACAACTCCGTACACTTTTGTAACAGGAATATTTTGAGCTAGAAGAGATAAATTCCAACTTATTTGCAACTATAGAATTTGTTGGTTGTTATTTCCCATTGTTTTAAACGTTTATTCATAAAGGACTAGTCATTCTCTCAAAGATATTGTGCTTCCCAGAATTTAAATTTCAAAGATGATCTCCCCCGTAAATAATTTTAAAATTCAGTTCAGTGATAAACATATCTGTGATAGAGCAAAACAGCTAGTTTACACTGTTTTGTTTACACCATTTCTATTCCGTAGTTTAGATGTATCAAATTGATTAATCTCAAAATAGATAAACATAACCGACCAACTGAAAGATAATTCACAAAACATTTATTCAGACAAGTAAATTCAGTTCGTATTCGTAGACTAAACCATTTACTCATGCATCAGTCATGCTCATGGATTTATATGCATACACAGTAGTGAAATCTCAAACCAGTCACATCGCTGATCATTAGACCCATTAAGCGGACACACTGTCGAATGAATTCAGAATGAGATAAAAACAGCAACTGTGTAGTACTCCAATTATCTTACACAATATTTAAATGATAAAGGATTGTTAACCTGTGGACCATATTCTCTACTCATATGACAATACGTGATCTGCATTACAGGATAAATATGACATTGTTTATTAAATTACTAGGCGATATAGGATCGAGTTCATTCATCATTGAGTTCTGATGGTCGTTTGTACTATTTATCAATAAATATATTGATCGGAACAACTCAAAGCAGCCTTGTTTCAATAAGTCGAAGTGTTACACATCAGAGTCAAACAAATCCATGTCTACTTATCATCTATCACCGTAGACATTTATGCAAATATATTTAAATCAATTCCCAAATGACACTACAAAATCACTATATTCTAAACTGTAGTCAACAAATAATACTAGACTCATGTGTGTGTTAGTGATTGATGGGAAACTCTGATGTTGATATCTGTTAAGCGCAGTCAAAGCACATATATATATGTACAAGGATAACTTTGAGTTGTTGAATGATTATTAACATTTTTGTTGTTGTTGTGACAGATTAAAATCTACACCTAATCATTTTGGTTTTTCAGAAGTCATTCATATTGATGGTGCATAATATTTCACCACATTTGTACGTTGCCATAGGAACTAACAATTCGGACACATTATTTTAGTGTGGATGGATGATTTCATGTGATATCAACACTGAAATTATGAATTTTGAATGATGTGAAGAGAAATTAATGTACATATTGTACAGTAAAAGCACTCATCATTGAAACAGTGTTGATGATTGTATGAGTTTGGAATGAAGTCTAAACACTGATTTACCATCTTATTGGTCGGACACCTTCCTGATTCATAAAATCTGACCGTTCCTACTAGTTAGGTCTCTATTTGTTTGTTTACATTAGCTGGTAATTTACTTTCATACGTTGGTGTCGTTCATATCGCTTACAACTTTCTATCATATTCACCAGCTTCTGAGTGATTGCATTGCAGTGAGTCGAGTGATTCGATGGGAGTCCATTTGTGAATCATGGAAACCGTTCCACCCAATGCACAGACATTCATTATTGTCTTCTGATTCACCTCTTCCTTCAAAAGAGTAGGTGTTTAAATCTGGTTTGTCGGTAGTTTTAAAAAGGAAACTAAATTGCACGAATCATTTTCCATACAAAACAATACTGACTAATTCAACGCAAATCCACCTCATAAGTATGATCTAGTCAAGTTGTTCATTATTATCCAAGTCAAGTAGAAATAAACAATGAATTGTTGAGAGGGATAAAGATGAGAATAGTGAGGAGAACTTCCTCCTCAACAAACACACTCACAAATACACACGATTTTTTCCCACTTGATTGCATTTTCACATATTTAACACATTGATTGTGATCATTATCCAACAATGTACATATTATGGTTGTTATGATCTCTATTGTTGTTTTTTTGTAAACAATAAGTGGAACGGTCATTCGAAAGTGTGTGTATCTATGCCAAATATTCACTCTCATATCAATGAATATAAGTTAATCACTTACAGAAGCACTTCAAATGAGACACGATTATTCGAGATATCCGACCACTTGAATAATATTTGTAATTTATTTGTTTATCTGTGTATGATATTTACCCGTACCTACATGCGCATTGTGTATACATGCATTCATTCATTCGTTCACTGAATTATGTATGTTTCAAATCACTTTCTCCAGAGTTTGTGTGGGAAACTGTCCGATAGTTGCAGTATCACTGTGCAAATCAAATTAATTAGTTGTGGAGTGAATCGATTTGACGAAAGCTATTCTGTATTCAAATTGTTTGGTCATTTCAATCAAGTACCAGCATGAGATCTCTGTAACTGGAGTGTTTATCGACAATGTAGTCAATATTTTATTAGTATGTGTAGATAATTGGACGATTGGAGATTGATAGTCAGTGTTGTATTGTATTTGAACTTCGAGTTGTGTGACAACACCGAATAGAGTCAGTCAGTCAGTCAGTCAGTCAGTCAGAAATGTTGGAGAGTGGACCAGAGTGTTTTCGATTTCACAATAGTTTGTGATGAATTCTAAGTGTCATTCAAGTGCCAAGTGTGGTGTAGTGTAGCGTAGTGTACAGGTGGGAAAATTAATTAATTTCTATTTGTGTCATTGAATAGACATTTTCAAACTGCCTAGAAATCATAGAAAAACTTATCATTATTGAAATACTTCGATATATATGAGTGATGAATGTAGATTGTGTGTATTGTCATTGATAGACGTGTTGTAGAATAGTGTCCAGGTGTATTTTGTGTATAACATTTGTAGATGATTGTTTTGTTGTAAACTGGTATATTTAATTAACTATGTAATTGTTTTCAATTAATTTCGTTTGTGTTCTCTCGACTCTTCATCTAGTTTGTTTTTTTCAATAATTTTACATGATTTCACTTCCACTCGCTGTTATTAGTCTTGCATGTGTTTGAATTCTACTCTTCGTCAGTTGTTTTCGTTTTTTTGCGAATTCAGCTATCACTAGTTTTTTTCTACGACGTATTTATGTGGTTTTATGTAATTCCTGGTAACTTTGATTACTTTCATCATGAACAATAAATATAGAGAGGTAGTCACACATCATATGTTTGATGATGCCAGTCTTGTGATCTTATTTTTATACCGATCTTTGTGAATAGTCGAATATTTGTCTCTAATTACTCTATCCGATTTCTTTAGGAATGTTGATAAGTAACCTTTTTCCAATGTTATTTTTTTGTGAATGATAATGATTTATTTAAAAGGTACTAATTGACTTCTATATAGATTAATTATTTATCATTTAAATTATAAAAGTAACCATAAGAATGTTATTGATGTTACACAAGTAGAAAAATTGGACATTGTTTCTTTTTTTCATTCACACCTTCTAATCTTTAATTTATCATTAATGTTAAGTCAATTACTTTCTAATGCTTTTCATTATATGTCACAATATTCTTACGAATTATTGTCCTTGTTATTAGCAAATATTAGAGACATGATAATTATACAATTCTATGTAGGTTATGTATATATAATATAGACAAATTAATTGACTGCTTTGTAAAATTAAAAAAGAAATCAGATCCAATTACTTTATATTATCACCTATTATTGATGAAACATTTTACTTGTCTGTCTAGAAATGAAATAAATTATATGTATGAACTTGTGCTTATTCATGTGTATGTGTGTGTGAATGTTTATTTGTTTATTTGCTGACTTATCCCTAGTAGTAACAACAACATCTTGAAAATGAAAAGAGAAAATGAACAGTATCTAGGTCTTTATTCAATAGAATATATCGGATAGAGACGTTGATGATGATTATTATAATAGCGTTCACTATGAGACAATGACAACACGATGGCCATCAGAATGATAATTATGACAAAATCAAGCCTTCATTTCAAGTAATAATGTAATTTGATTTAACATGTGAATATATCTCTTGGTGTCTACGTTTGGTTTGTATGCTTAAATACTCAATTTCTGTAATCATTTTATTTTAGATTTATAAAGAAAAGTCAATATCTAATGATGTACTATTATTGTAAAACTGACAGAATGAAAATGGGGAAAAAATTGAGGAGAAGTAAACTATTCAATGTAGGTCTAATGTAGACAATAAAATAATAGACAATTAAAAGTTCATAATCATTTATCGACCTTCAACAATTGTTTATTATTACTAATAAAGGTGAAAAATCATCTTAAAATATCAGACGAAAGTTACTTTGGTTACTAACACTGAATTATTATACTTTGATTACATACAAGTAAGACGGTTTGGTTGAGTAACTGGGCTACCTGTTTCTATGATCTAGATATTTCAACAACTTATCTGTTTCTCTTTGTTTAAACACATCATTATGTCGATTAATTGTATAACATATTCAGACGCGTTTGTAAAAGGTTTACAACATTTCATTGTACAATATATAAGAACTTTCGTCCAAATTAGAGCTAATAGTTTCACAGTATTTGGGCGTGAGTTGATGCAAGACATAAAATAGGAATAATATATTTGTAAAATCTCAGCGAATGAATTTGAAGTAAATCCAACGTTTCGCCTGGCAATCTGGTCCAAGCTTTTTCAAGGAAATATTTCCTATTTAATGTATTTCATTGTACTAGTTACAAAAAGGTGCAATCAGTGAGATTGTGGTGGCTAACAATATGCATTGAAATAAATGAACATTATTCAGATGTCGATTCCTGAAATTGGTTACAACTAACTGATGATTACTCAATATTTATTGTCAAGATCGATCAAGAAATAAGAAAAGGAAACTTATTGAAATACTTTATATCCTGAGAATTTCTATTTTGTGTCAAAAATATAATGTTGAATAAAGTCATTAATAACAAACAATAATATCTTTTATTTCACGTATATTTTTAAGATCAATTCATAGAAGGCTTCGGGTATGTAACTATTGTTGTCAATCTAGTCAGTTATAACACAATGATATGGTAATTAGGTCAAGTTATAGTATTCGTTTATAGGATAATTTATTTTCAGTTTCAAATAGATGGCCTTCAAATGCTCTGGTACAGCCGAGAGTAAGGAGAGTCCGCTCTCCCTCTCCAAATACTCTAACATGGCCACGTGCATGCAACCACTGTTGACGAAATCTCAGCACGGATTCAAAAAGCTCGTTTGGCATTTGCCAACTTACTTCACCTATGGCGAGGACGAGATATCCGTCTATCAATTAAGGGACGAGTATACTGCGTAGCAGTCCGTTCTGTTTTACTTTACGGCTGCGAAACGTGGCTATCAAGAGTAGAAGATTCTCGTAAGTTACTAGTATTTGACCACAGATGCCTTAGAAATATTGCTCGCATCTGCTGGGATCACCGGGTAAGTAATGGTGAGGTTAGACGTGGGGTATTAGGGAATGATTGTAAATTAGTGGATGAGGTCATGAATCTTCATCGACTGAGATGGTTGGGCCACGTGTTACGTATGCCTGAACATTGATTACCACGACGCGCAATGCTGACTAGTATTGGGGATGGTTGGAAGAGAGTTAGGGGCAGCCTAACCAAAACGTGGAATCAGAGCTTGAAGTTACTAACTTCTAGTCTGAGTCATGTTGGTAGATGCAAACTACTTGGTTGGGGTCCGCGTGAATATTGTAATCAATGGTTGGAGACTCTGTGTGACATGGCTCAGAATCGATCACAATGGCGCAGGTGTATACACTCTTTATCTTCCCTTAAACCTTGAGATTAACATTGCTTCATATCTGTCTTCCTTCCTATACTATATCCTTATATACAACCTTTCTATTATATACTACCACCACTAAATTAACTACTATGAATCCGGTGTCCATCTTGTTGTGTTAACGAGGTATGGCAACTTGGACCGATGCATAAATGTGCCTGGTTCTACGTAGTAGCTGACTGACTGAACCACTGCCAGGGAAGTCCTACTCACTACCTTCTTGCAAAAGTGGTGTTGTTTTCAAAATTGGGAGGACGAAAGCGAATGTCCGGCGCTTTAACCGGGTTGGTGGACACGGAAAGTTCACCTAGGGGAGTTGGAAAAACCTGATTCTAAACCAATGGTGAACATGGACTCCAGTATCCTTAGGGGAAAAATGGCGTACGAACCAATTATTGTTCACCGGCTACCATGGGATTGCATCTCCTTACGATGCTCCATTGCCTTGTGGATCAAACCTTTAGTTTAAAGGCTCCGAGTGCGGCTCCCTTAGAAAACCACCTGCTTCAGTTTGGGCACTTGGGCAGTATCATAGCCCTCACACAAATCAAATGAGATTTGTGCGGCGCTTATATATCTGGTGCCCTCTTGTACCAATATTTATGTGTTTGAATAAATAAATAAAATAAACTCAAATAGATAAGAAAGTATATATTTCTTTATTAAATCCTACAAGATATTTAAAAAACTGACGTTTGAAGACAATGTATAGATAAGTAAAAATTGATTATCAGATAATGTATACACATACAATTTATGATTTTATCTCAGCTTTTAAATATTGAAATAATCAACTACTTTATTTATTGACTACTCATATTGAACTCATGATCAATTTCATTTTATAATTTTACTTTTGTTTTAGTGGTTTACTAGGAGTAGAAATTTAAAACGACCTTGTTTTTGCGTAAAAATCGATCTTGGGGTGTCCTTGTTCTTATCACGTACGTAATAAGTTTTTGAAAGTTAATTTACCTAGCCTTACATCACCATATTGACATACACAGACATATATCACAAGAAGTTTACCTATAAGTATTACTTCTATTTAGAAAAATGAAGTCTGATTAAAAAAACAATGATACGTTTAGGGAACAACACTATGAAGAATGATACAAGCTTATTGCAACTATAACTGAAAAAATTTCAAATACTATTTTAGTTGACCGACTAAATGCTCACGTATTTAAAAAAGGACTTGAAAATCTGAAAGACTATACTTGATGGAGGGAGTTTAAACTGATAAGATTCTTGAACAAGAAGTCAACCACAGTCAGATACTATTTCGTTTCTCATTATGTGTATTAAAAGTAAGGTGGACAAAGGCCCATTCACATTATCTAGATATTCCCTTACATTTTGGTTGAGGTGCTTAACTGTTCGACTAGATTTTATTCTGCATATTTCACTGATTTCTACGACCTACTTGAGTGGACAAATCAATTTATGAGCTTGTATTAATCTGGGCATAACTTTCATGTATCTGGCAAACGTTTTCGTAGTGTTTTCAACAACTTTCAAGTTAACAAACAAGGATGACAATGATAACTAGCTCCACGAATATCATTATTCTTCAGATAGTTGAGTTCATGAGTGGATCTAAGCTAGATTATCACTGAAAACCTGAAAACATTGAACGGCCGTTTTGCCTCAGTATGAGATTCCTCGGCAGTACGCATCTAAGACCCCTCGCGCGAAAGCTTAACATCTAAACCACTGGGCTGACATCCAACAGTGTCACTGTTTAACTTTGACCTATAATCTTGCTCAACCCTTCTTCGATTGTCTGAGGTGGATAACTGTCTCAGTGGTAGTTTAGCTTAGATCGACCCATGAATTCAACTATTAAAATTGCTACAATCTCCATAAATCCCCATTCTGATATATATTTGTTAAAACTAAAATGTTTTTTGATACTGATCTTCGAATTATGCTGCTCAATTTATGAAAAATGTTGCTTTACTTTTTATCCCTGAAATTGTAAGTTATAGATTATTGTCATGAAGTTATGTGATTGAATTTTTTGCATGGATTTGCTATAAATAAAAAACAATTATCATTATTATTGAAAAACAATGATCACTGGACAACAGTTTCATTATGAGCTGGGACTAATCAAAACTGATTACCGATGATCTCACATGAAATTGAAGTTCGAGTACCATATTTATTGAATTCAAATTCAAATTAACTCAGTTTCTAATGAACGAAGTTGTCATTCAAATTGATCGATGAATTAATGTGTCGCTACTGATGTTGTTAACTTCACAGGTAACAGGTTCTCATTATAACCCCCAAAAATTTAACTCAAGCCAACTTATATACATAATATCAAACTACTCTCCTACAAGGTTTACTTACTTAGCTTAAACTAGTATTCTACATTCTAATTGATTTAAACCATAAAATAATGTAAGAAATGTAATGATAACATACAAATTCATGTATTAAATCGCAAACCAAACAAACTTGTCTCAAGAAACAGATTATAACTACTTTCTATAGAAATAAACACATTCAGATAGTATGTAAATCAGCTTATCCCTACTGTTAAAATTTACTTAAAAATATAAACGCTGTGATAAAAAAAAGTGTATACCTCATTGAAACAGTCAATATGTTTTGTAGCTCAAAACAAATCTGTTCTCCCTAATGTTCCATTATATGACCTGTGATTCATTCAATTCCAGACACTACCTATTCATATTGTTGACATACTAGGTGAATAGATTACATTTCCATCTTTATTCTTCGATTAGAAAAAATTAGGTATAAATGAATATAAAACTAATCATCTATTCAATCTTGAATAAATTATGGTCAAATAGATTGAAATAATCCTGTCAAACAACACAACTACTCATCAGATAGGATTAGATCAGATTAGATTTCGTTTGTTATTTTTTTTCTCAATAATATGAAAAAGGCGCCAATAATCAGGAATATTCATTGAATGTAACTTCTTAATTGCATTGTTTCAATTTATCAATTACAGTTCTTCATATGTTTTTTTTGGAACATTTGTTTATTATTAACAATATTTACACTCAACAAGAGATGTATGTAGGTAAGATAAAAAAAATCACAATGTACTCAATAAAATGACAGAAATCTATCATATGTAAACATAGAATGTGATAAGTACACTTTATATGAGTAGTATATAGTTAATATAATAATACTTTTATCATTGACTAATATTAAAATATATATTGTTCAAATATAATTTAATTATCTATGCAATTCACTATACGCCATATGTACACATAGAAGTTAAGAATTTTATTTTTAAGAAAAAATTCATTCGAATTAAATAAAAAAAATTATTTTTTGAATTTTTATTTACAAATTCACACCCACCCCGACCCCCCCCCCCAGAAAAAATTTATTAATATTAACCTGTCTAGACGGACAGGGTGATATGATGCTAAAATAATGTTTACTAAAAATGAATTGTATTACTGATTATTGTTTTGTAATAAACTAATTAATATCACGATATTATCTTTATTTATGAAAGTATACTTTAGGTTTTATTTTACTTAAATGAATATTTTCTATATCAATTAAATAAGTAGTATGAATATGGAATTAATTTCTTTCTATCCTAGAAAAAAACAAACATTCGTTATTGATAGGAACTTTAAAATATTCTTTTTCAAAAATATAATATTGAAATCATTGACTAATGTTTGATGATCTTAAGTTACCTTTACTTGATGTTTACACGTTTGTTTTACCTTTAAGTCTAGTATTTCTGTTTTATTGGACGAGATTTTATGGAGACTTGACATAATTAATTGTAAGATAGTTGTTTCATCCTAACAGATTTTAATAGTACTGTAGACCATCAACGTTGATGATCTATGTCGAATGATTGGAGGCCTATTCGAGTTAGACGTATCAATGGACCATGGATGCTCTGAAGACTGTACAACACAAAGTATGTTATTACAGGAATACATTAGTTAAAGTAGACACAAGCGAAAGTAGAACCACTGCCTCATGGGTCAGTCCTTGGCGTATGGTTGACTGATGCGCGTTGATTTTCCTTGATCTTGACGGGGATAGATGATCTGTTCGTTATTTAGTGACCCAACCGCCGGATGATTTGGCTAGGGTTCAGTGACATTTCACTGGCCCTACAGTACACCGACGTAAGATCACGTTTGAGTAGTGTGGTGTGGGGTACTTATATCCATATAAGTAGTATATGGTGATGATCAGGCATAGTATGTGTTTTGGCAGAAGATCGATAAGGAAAGAACAAGAACGAACCGCGATCGGTATGAAAATGCATGAACAATGAGATCAGAGAAGATGGACTGGTATTTAAAGAAGAAACAGCCAAGATTGAAACAATTGATTGTTATTTTGTAAATTAACTGTTTATTGTATGGTTATCAGATTTTAGTGAGATAGTTTGTAATTTCTGTGTCAAATACATTCGATTGACCCCACTCGTGTTCTCGTTCACTACAGTAGAACTTAGAATATCATGAGTTCATATAGAGTACAATAAGTAGAATTTAATTATCTTGCTTGGACTGTATTTCATTCATATTTACTATTAGAATGAATCGAAATACTAGATTATTTCAATTATTTTTTAATATGTCCCAATGAAATAGTAGAATGAAGCAATGTTTAACTGAGAAGTACTACTTTAGAGATATATTTATCATTCAAATAATTTATCTAATTTTATGTTATTTTCATTTTGAGGACGATACTAAATGAAAAGTGTTTATACATTTATTGAGAAAATTCTATCTGAAATTTTATGACAGTCCATTCTGAACATAATAATGTTCTTATCATAGTGGAAAACATTATTAATTATCATCAATTTGAACAATGTAATCACATTTAATTTTTAAACTAACTGAATATATAAAATCAGACATCTTCATTTAGAAACTAACATGCTTGATGCATTTTCGATATCTATCCGTCATTTGATATTTTGTGGAGTATCATTTGACTATATTTGTCTTTGGGGTTCATTAAGATAATTTACAATTGTACTTGATTTTTATCACGGGCTATTATCAACTGAAAACTAACTAGAAATTAGGGAAAACTAAAACATTTTTTGGTTCTATTCTACAACAAAGGACACTCATAAATCCGAGGAGTATCAAATCCATGTTCTTCATATATATTAGTGGGAGAGTTACTGCTATAAAACGATCCGTATGGAACACAGTAGCTTAAGTTCACAACTTTAATCATTTTATGATATTAAACGATATGCTTAGATTCATTGTTGCTTAACCGCCTCGTTTTGGACGTGGTCGAACTCCACCAGTCGCGATTTCTCACCTAAAAAAATCAAGGATAATGTTTTTTATTATCTCTAGTTCTTATCGATTTTCCAGATGGTATCAATCCATCAAAAGTTCGGTCTAATCATTATCTCTGCTAATTAATCAACAAAATATTAAACTTTATTTGTGATTAACACAAAGCAATATCAAAACCCCTCCCTACTTAATTATGTCACATAGATACACTAGTATCCGATCGATCAGTCTGGTTGGTTTATCAATAATGACTCCTTATAAACAGATATCACATAATCAATTTACTGGTCGGAATTAATTGATTCCGTATTCGCGAGTAATTGACTTGTTTTTTTCCCAAACAAATATCACTAAACATTCAATATAATTCATGTCTATTTTATCATAAAATTCAATCTTATTTACTCCCTTATTCCTTTCTTTTTTGTATAATATTGTTTCGTTTTCGATTTAAATATTTTGTGGGTGTTATAATTTCCGGTGAATATTGAAACACTATGTACTTATATTCAATAGGATAATTGTTGTGTTTCATTCAATTTTTACTACCGACAGGTGTAAGTAACAAAAAAAGAGATAAGAAAATGTTTTATTTTTTTTAAAAAAAGAAACGAATTCGTACTTTTAGTTATTTATGCTTGTTTCCCTTTGAAATTAAATAATCTTATCAGATCTAAAGCAAACTACACACACACACACAAAGTTCTAGTAAAAATTTACATAAGTTCTATATCACCGGATTATCAGTGCTCAATGTTCATTGTTTACAGTTGTTTGTTTTAACAATGACCAGGTGTAAAAAAAATAGATCTTTCTTCTAACACCATTAGAAACGTCGTTTGTTGTCGTAGCTATCAGAAGAAAAAGTGAACTGAAAGAATTTAATGATTACAACATGGTAATTAGATTCAATTTAAAGATATTTGTGTGATTTATAGGCCAGAAAAAAACACAGAACAAGAATATATGTAACAATAAATTCGATGATTATACAATTCCAAATTTTGATTTTTCTTAGGGAACGTCCTCTTATTTTGTTTACTTTCAAGTTACTTTTTTTGTATTGATGCGGGTACTGTAAGAATCAGAGAAAAAATGTGGAAAAAATGGCCATTTTTCAAGAGTAGTACCCTGTTGATAGATTAGAATCAGATCAAAAGTGATATTAATAAGATGAGAGATTTTCTTTTACAAGAATTACTTAGCAAATTCTTGTTACATTCATGAATTTTCTGCCTTAAGTGATCAATTGAATAGATCCTTGAAGATGAGAAATGTTGAAAAAGTTTTAGATCGCTTATTAGTAACTTAATTTATGAATTTTACAAATATTTCATAAATCTTGTGATCATGATTTAAAGGAGGATAACATTGATATCCTGGTCAAATAACTAGATTCAGTTGTTCGACACAGACAAACTTTTACATGTTAATATGTTTGCATAAGTTGTCATTTAGATCAATTCAAAAAGTCAACTAATCTGACGAAAAGTGAATCTCACTAACTACCCTGAAACCAATTAGTGTCATTTGCAATATTTGGTGTACACAGTCAAATAATTCGTAATTTTGTGAATTTGTTGAAAGTAGGATTCAACGACCAATCTGTAGATTGTCAAAAGGGAAAAATGAACTTGGTCAGCATTTATTTACAAAAACTTCTTTGTCATAACACTTACAAACCATTATAATACCATAATATACTGTCTGAAGACGATGTAGTTGAAAGAAAGTTACTGCAAGCCGTGTAACTAATTTCCACCTCTGATACTCAGGAGTATCTTTGCTTCATTGTTTCTGGTCATAGACAACAGTAAAATTCTTTTAGAGGTTACAGTAACGTTGGACTAATGAATATAAGCTAACTCAGAAACTCTCCAACGATTTCATTCAAATTTGTTATATGAATTATGCACTATCAAATACTTTAAATTATATGACAAAATGTAATCATTATATGTATAGTATTCGATTAGCAATATAAGCTAGATAATATAATATTAGTTATTATCTAATGACAAAGGAGTAAAGTTAATTAATTATTACACGTTCATAAATAGTAGATATGAGATAATACACCTTTACTGATTCCTCTCAACTGAAGGATTCAAAAAAAATGTAAGAGATTTTCAAATATTCATTTCATTTTAATTTTCATAATGAAATGGGGAAGTAATGTTCTATTGTTCATGTATTCTTTTAATATCAGTAGTGTTTTTCTTTTTAGTTACTGTCAATGACAGTTTAACAACAGTATTAAAAATTTCACGTTGATATTAACTTATTTTTCAGATAAAATCAATTATCATTTGAAACCTTGTAATTGAACTATTGGATGATTATTTAATTGAAATGGTTTGTACAGGTCTGACAAACTTGAATGTCAAATCGAGAATAACTTTAACTTAACTCGATTCATTTCACTATTTTTTTAAAAATTGTTAATTCTAGAATCAATATAAAATCGAAATAAAATGAAATTCGATTAAGAAATCAAAGATAATTCAGTGATTAGCTATTCTGTAAATGAATGTCATTTTGAATTCACTTGGTATTGTTTGTTTGAATCTTCCCATTGATTTTTAGGACTGAAATTGATCAGTCTCTTATTGGCATATGTGCATACTGTGCGTATTGCCTCTATATAGCCTTAATTCACAAGCATTATAAGTAAAGAAGGACAGTGGCTAGCAGTGGAATCCAGAACTCGCGTTTCGTCCTATTTGGGAATTCAAACCACCCCATTGCACAAGCAAGTGGCTATCAAGACTCAGTAGCTAGGTGGATAACGTGATGGCGTTTGAAGCGGAAGGTACTTGGTTCGAGTCCCAGAGTGAACATCAACTCTGAGGTGCAGGTACATCCAGCTCTCAAGCCCTAATTAGAACGAAATGTGCATCCTGAATTCCACTGCTAGCTACTGTCCATCTTTGCTTAGAATGTCATTTTGTTTATCACTAAATTTTCAGGTTTTTTGTCTAATTTTTGTATAAAGATTGAAGGCTAACATTGTTAATAAGACCAAACTTAGGACGATCAACTGTTTAGCACGCAATAGTAAACACTCATCTGATATCATGATATAATGTATGTTATCCTTATATTATCGAACTATTTATTTGAGCTTATTATGATTTACATGACCTTATCAGAACTATCTAAATGATGCATTATATTATCTTGATAATATGAGATGTGTGTTTTATTTCCAACATAAAGTTATATGTTATAATCATACAGGTTTGAATATGTTTCACCTTATAATTCACTACAATAATAATATTAATAAACACGTACAACTACTTATTACCCTTGTTTTTGACTCTATCATTAAAAACATATTCAATTTTTTTTCCATCTACAACTTATCACTTAGAGTATTTGCGGGCTGTTCCCCAATTATACAATAAAGTAACATGCCAGTATCACGATGAATTAATTATTTCGAGATTTTATCAAACTATCCATCAAAGTCTTTATTGAATTAAACACTTATGTAGTGTAAATACATGTATAATGTTCGAATTGAACATTAAATAAATAACCATAATATGAAATTGATCAGTCATTTCTATATGTTATCCAAATTATATCATTTCAATTTGTTAGCTTAATTAATGCGGGCTTACAATATTAGGGTTTTGTATGAAAATAGTTCAATCAATAAAATTTTCGCTTCAACATACTTAAAACAATTGCTTATGATATTACAGTGAATATATACATCGATTTTATAGGACAATGATCCATCAGTCTGCTTTATTTGAATTAAATCATTGTGATCATCAAATAGTAGTCTGTTCCAAGGATTTATAGTTAAAGGTCGATTCTTTGATCATATCAAGAAATCCATCAAATACGTTTGACCAGTTTAAAACGACTTTGTTTCACTCCTAAAATCCTGCTTTATTTTCCATTTCGTAAATGACCATTAGAAGTAATTTATAAATGAAATGGCCAGTCATTAAATGCTTTTATTCACATTTACACCTCCAAACTCATAATTTTCAACTGGTCTTGTAATATCAAACAATACTGTCAGTTTCTCAGTATTAATTTATCCCTTTAACGAATATCTCCATTTACACTATTGTCAATCCTTCCATAGAACTTTTCAGCAAATAGTCGACTAAACTATAGTAATAAAATATCAGCTTTGGTAGTCTACACAACTATTCCCAAATAATTATTCATCAGCCTAGAGAATTGATGTCAGTAATGAGTGATTCAAATTATAACAGTTGAATTCATCAGTCGGTTAAAGCTAAATCGCCATTGAAAATCTGGAAGCAACGGACTGCCGTTTCGTCCTAGTATGGGACTATTTAGCAGCACACATCCACGATCTCACATGTGGGAATCGAACCTAGGACCTTCGACCTAGTGCACGAATGTTTAACCTCTAGACCACTGAGAAGGCATCCGACGGTATCAATGTCTAGTTTCAATCGACCCATGATTTAAATTAGTTATTAATTAATGACTTAGTCTAAATTTTTCATTAGTTCGTAATCCCTAGAAATTCAAATTCAAATCAATAGGAAATCATCTCGAAATCATTTTTTTCTTATTTTATTATTAATGTCGTATGGTATGACGATAAAATACCATATTCAACAAACTTTCATATGATAGTTTCAGCGCCGTAAACAAAATGTTACTTACTTACTTACGCCTGTTACCCCTCGTAGAGGAGTGTAGGCCTCCCACAGAAATATGTTCGGAATTGCAAATTCATAAACTAGGAATAATCATATAATTGATACTGTTAACCGTTCAACAAACTAAGTCAGTTTATTACAATTTTCTGGCAAAATAGCATTTTGTAACTATGGCTCAAGAGCTACTTTCAAGACAACCATTTAATTTTACTGAGATGTTTGGAAGAATAGTTTGTACAATTTAGATACAACCATCTTAAGAACCATTAAAATATGGGCTTAAATTCCAGGACCGATTCTTTTCTAGTTCAAGATATTTCAGTAGCGCTCATAAGTTGTTATTTGGTAATTGAATTGAAGATCGACTTCCAGAAGGTCCAGTTGAAAGCCATGGTCTGAAGTGTCAATCATATTTTATTTATTTAAACATACAAACATTGGTACAAGGAGGCACCGAATATATATGCGCCACACAAATAATTCGATTTGTGTGAGGACTGGGATACTACTCGGGCTCCCAAACAGAAGAAGGTAGTTTTCTTAGGGGACCACTCACGAACCTTTGACCTAAAGGTCTAATCTACAAGGCGATGGAGCAACGTCAGGAGATGCAGTCCCATGGTAGTCGGTGACTAGCAATAGGTCCATACGCCATTTATGCTCTCAAGATCCTGGAGCCCATGTGCTCCCCTGGTTTGGAATCAGGGTTTTCCAACTCCCCTGAATGGATCCTCCATATTACCCGACCTATTTAAAGTGCCAGCCATTCGCTTTTCGTTCTTTCAACTTCGTAAACAACACCTTTGCCGCGAGAATGCAGTGAATAGGACTTTTCTGAAAGTGGCTGTATACGTGTGGCAATGTGAGAGCATTTCGAAAGAGAGAGCTGACTCTCCCTACCCTTGGACATACCAGAGCATTTAAGGACAAGTTTCCAATGAACAGATTGTACTGACGATATTGGTTAATATCACGAATTGACAATATCCAAAAATACGAGCCATCGTATTTCAACTTAATAGTTTACAAGTGTTGTATTTCCAGTGAGATCTGAATAGTCGTAGTTCAATCCCGTATGAAGGACATAAATATCTATTTTTGAGAAGTCACAACCTACGAAGAAATAACTGTTCGATGCCCCCTACTATTCGTTGGTTCTTCAATTAATGTGACTTTATTACAAGAACTTATACAAATGATTTGATCAGAGAAACATTGAAACTATAATGAATACTTTTAGAAGATCATATGTAAAAGTTCATTTGGTAAAATGTTCAGCTTATCATTATAGTTTTGACTTCTATCTATTCGTGATATTTTTTTTCAATTTCATTCACTGAACAAAAAATAGTCATAATTAACCTTTCAATCAAACTGATCTGAATTCATCCCAATACACTAACACGCATGTAAAAACAAACAAATAAATAAACATACAAATCAATCATTTCTTTTTATTGTTCATTTTTATTTACACTTAAATGAATCACACGCAACATCAATAATCAAACTTGATAATTTATTGAAAGCGATAAATAAGAAAAGAAAACAAACACCTAAACTATTTATCTCTTATGCTTGAATAATTTTTTGACAAGTTCTTCACACACATAGACACAAATAGAACTTTTGTTCGCCCTTAAGGCTTTTATTTGTCTTATTTTCATTTTGTGTACTTTTATGCTACCTGGATTTCTTGTTTCTTTTTGTCTTGTTTATTCCTTCTTTATTTAAAAAGTATTAGTGATTGTTCATATGATAATGATGATGATTTGATCTGATCCACGTAATGGTTGGATTGATGATTATTAGGGTAACTATTGCTTTTTTAGTTATATGTATATATATATACATTCAGACACATATTGGTGCATTTATAAATGTATTGCTTTTTTTTGTGATGTATAATTACTATGGGATAAATTTCATGTCTATAAACGTTCAATCAATCCTTTGTCGTCTTCTCAATCCTTTCAATAATCCCCTGATATGTTTAGAATCATAATTGTTATTTTTTTCTTTTCTTGTCTACATGGTTGATGTTATTTATCGTCTCTCCTTTATGTATAAGTAAATAAAGAAAACGATATAGTCTAAAGGAATAAAATATGTACAAAGAATATCTATAATTTTAATTCCTATTATTAAATATCATTTGACAGTAGATGTAATATGAACTAATCATCATCATCATATAATTTGTAAAAAGTACAGTTTACAATAATTGAGGATTTGAGTTGATCTAAGCTAGATCACAATTGAAAACCTGGATGTTTGTTTAATGGTCAAAAGTTTAAGTGTTCGTGCACTAGGCCGAAAATTTTGGGTTTTAGTCCAGCATGTGGGATCGTGGATGAGCACTACTGAGCAGTCCCATACTAGGACGAAACGGCTGTCCAGTGCTTCCAAGTTTTCAATGGCGATTTAACTTTAACCGACTCATGAACTCAACCATTACAATTACTACAATCTCATGCAGTTAGTTCCCTTTATGACAGTCCGTTGCAGGATATCGAGAGAGACAACAAGATTAAGGTTTTTGGAACGATGCTTGTTTTGTCTTTACTGCAATCTCCACAAAATCCTCATTCTAATAATGGAGGACTTGAAAAAACAAAAAATTCAAAAACATAACTTACTAATGGATAAAGAAGAGTGTAATATTCATGAAAATACTTTTCAATCAACACTAGTTCATTAAAGATATTGTCAGATCAACAGATGACCTTTTAGTGAATGAAAGCAGAATGAAATAAAATCATTTCTACTTGATAAAACAATGAAAGATATATGTTTAATCAAGTATGAATAGAACTATTATTATTATTATTATTATTATTATTACTAATAATAATCATAACTTATTTCATTGCTGCTACTACTATGAAAAGTACTATAGTCAGATTTCCCTCGATCGTGTCAATTTCAAACAAAAATACCGTGACTATTAATTTACAAATATTTTAAGGGATGTTGTTTTCTCTCTAATTGCTAAGACGAAATAATTATAAGATTATGGTTTTCAATAATAATACTACTAATATTGCTACTGTTGTGATGAATTTTCTTTTCAGTAATCAGTCAATAGGCGTATTATGTAGATTATAAAAAAATTATCTAATAAATCCTACTAACATCTTGTCATTCATGAAATCTTTGGCCATTTTTTGAGGGATAAAATTTGTTTAATAAAAAAACTAATGAAGAAATGGGCAATTGATTGAAATAGTGGGTGTTGTTTTAATATTATTATCTTATCAAACCAGACATCATTATTGTCATAGTTTGAAAAAGGACAAAGAATATATAAATTAATATGAAAAAGCATTACAATATGCATGAATTGTCTCAAACAATAGCTCATTGAGTCGTGATCAATGTCATGTTTGTTATACCCTTTACTGTTGATCGAGTTCTAACTTTACAGACAGTGAAACTAAGAGATGAATGAGGAATCCTACATGGAGGTTCAGTTACCTTAAGGTTGGAAATGCATATTATCGACCATTACTGATTAGCACTGAACTTTGGACCATAGTTCTTTTCTGACTATTTTTAGTCACCTAAAATATATCAATTCTCTTTGATAATATCTAGAATCCTAGTCAGACCCTTAAGGTAAATTAAACTATTTCTGACAGTCCAAACTATAACAATCATCAATCAGTATGACTGAGTAAATGGTGGATAAGAAATATATGAGATCTACGGAGGGCATTTTCATAGTAGTAGTAGTAGTCTTAGCTTTCTACATCCCATTTCTGATTGGTGTTACAGACGTAAGTAGCATACATCACAGTAGTTGTAGTAAGTAAACACTTTATTTTTGTTAGTGTATGGTTTTCTGAGAAATGAATTCTTTTCCAGCTGTAATTTGTTGAAAATTATAGTCTTTCACCTAAAGATTTCCTTAAAAATGTTCACGTTTTTCGGGGATATGCTCTCATTATAACGGAAAAATATATGAATTAACCTATGAAAAGATATTTCTTATTTCAACTAGATATTTTCTGGGAAACTAATAAGAGCTAGAAAAAATCAACTGTCTATTTCATCCTAGTTAGAAATATTTCATGAATAAATAACTCAAGAAATCACTCCGAGTCCAACACTAGATCACCTAACAGCACAAACAGTATTAACTGGTTAACACATTTTATCATTTGGTTACAATAATAAAACTATTATTCAATGCTACTATTTAACTTCAGTTAGCGTCATCCTGAATTTTAATAGTTGAACCCATGAGTCGACCTAAGCTAGACCACTACTGAAAACCTGGAAGCAATTGACTGCCGTTTCGTCCTAGTGTGGGACTATTCAGCAGTGCTCATCCACGATCTCTCATGTGGGACTCGAACTCAGGATCTTTGATCTAGTGTACGAATGGTTAACCTCTATGTTACTAAGAAGGCATCCAACGGTGTTAATGTCCAACTTCAATCGACCCATGAATGGTTGCGTAACCATTCATCCATTGTCTGAGGTAGATATCTGTCCCCGCTCGACACGGATTGGACTCCACTGTTCACGGCTTCTCACTAGAACTCCAAAAAATCATCTTGGAGCCAGTCACTAGTGGACACATGATGATCATGATCAAAATGGGTTTGTGGAGATTTTAGTGATTTCAATAGTTGAATTCATGAGTCGATGTAAGCTATACCACCATTGGAAACCTGGAAGAACTGGACGGCCTTTTCATCCCAGTATAGGATTCCTCAACTGTTAAAATTACTACAATCTCCACAAACCTCATTCTGATCACAATTCTGAATTAATGAAAAATACTACATGATTAGCATTTGCGAGTGTTAAATAGACTTTAGTTTAACATTGGTTCATGATAAAATTAATTTAATCCATTCGAACAGATTATTATTTTATTGTACTATTATTAAAGATCTCTAGAATAACAAAATTTTTGGTGAGCTTTATAAATCAGAGGTAATAATAATAATATTAACAATTACTATTACCATTATTATTATTATTGGAAATCGTAGTAGTTAAAGCTATCAGATGATGATAACAACAACTAAATGACAACGGAATTTTTATTTTAAGATGGGATTTCCCCCTCCCCCCCCAAAAAAAATAACATAAACGAAAGTTTATATCAGTGTTTATTCAATGCTTGTTAGTCAAACACAAAGAAATAAGGGGTAGAACATGGTATCATTTATATTCCTATAATTAAAATTTATAATTTGTTACAGTAAGATATTTGAAATTAGTTATCATACTTTTATACATCATCTGTGAATACCTTAGCATATAAACGATGCCTTCTGTATTGAATATAGAATTTGCATTTTATATAGTGACATCAACTGTTTGAAAATCTTTCTCATCAGAACATATTGAGAGATTCTGTTTGACAAAGTTTAATATTATTAATAAGACAGTAAAAGCTTCGTATTTTACACACACTGTACTTTTAATTCAATATAAATCATTCAGACATTTTCATAGACTTGTTCAATCTGAAAGCGTTGATTTATACCATATCTGCTAAAGTACGACTTGTGTCAAGCTTTGAATTATGTTTTCTTTAAAATTTCAAGGATTCCTAACAGTTACTTGAAAAATTTTGTAACTATAATTGTGATATTTTGAACGATTATCGGTTTCATAAAAAGATGTCTGTTGATCATACATTAATATGAACTGCTATTGTTAAATTTTTTTAATCAATCAAACCTTTCGGTTAATTGAACCTCAAGTAAAATTTAGCACATCGAATCATTGTACTAGTCTGAGTCAATTTCAATAGATATTATATTTTGTTTAAATCACATCCAAGGTAAACTATTTCAAGGAATAATCTTAGTAATCCACTTATCTACCATCTTGTAGAAAAATTAATCCATTGTGTACATTTTTCAAAAAAATATTTACGCAACTCCATCTATTCGATGATTTTTTTTAACGGAGATAAATTTGTTGAATACTAGTATAACTATAATTATCACTGCTTCTTTTTCAAAAATTAGGTTTTTATGACACATTAACATTAGTTAAAAATTCACTATAAATTAGGATGTATTCAAAGTGTATTTCCTCCATACCATTACTTCTTCAAATAAGGTAGGAATTTACGTTTCCAGGTCATGTGACAGTTACAATACTCCCTATTCAATGAATGTAGATACAATGATCAATATTTTCCAGTATTAGTCAATTCGTGATATAACGCAATCTTCATCTTATATCATTTATAGAAAATAATCTCTTTCAACTTGGTCGACTTCACAAGTCACAGCTTCCAAGTTTTCGATATATTTTTATTCATAGAATTTCTTGTTAGTTGTTTGATACCCATACATATACTAGTAATACAAATACAATTTCACAAATCAGTGAGTCTAGTTTTGACATTTCTCTATTCATTATCTTATCCTTTATAACAAATTAAAATGTTATTTTAATTCAATTTTCACTTTATAATTAAATCATTATAATGTTTTAATTTAAACGTTTTACATCATACTATTTTAACTAAAAAGGAAATAAAATGTAGGATCAATAAGAATACCATCTTTAACTTGCCACAATTATAAATAGTTCTTGCATGTCTTTAGTACAATTGAACCGTAAAAGTTTTTTTTTAATTTTTCTATTTTGTCAACGGATTCATCCTTCCCTCTATCACATCACATCGTTAAATTTCTTTCTGTTAATCTGACATTTCAAATGTGATTTAATTAGGCCAAACAAACCATTACAGATTCTGAAGCTGCATATAAACATATATGTATACACCACATTGTGTATTGTATCGATATATTCGTTCACCTGTCCTTATTTTACTTCTGTTAATTATTTGTATGTGAGTTCATTTGTATGAAGTAAAATACAGAAGAAAACTATTTAGAAAAATCATCTATTCATTCGCTTATGTCAACGATTAACATTTCTTCATAAACGAAATTTATGACCATTGATAGATTCTCCAGATATATAGTAGTACACCATAAACATTCTCGTTCTACTGACTATGCCGTATGTGAAAAAAGTCACTCAGAAAAATATCGGTCAATTTAAAAGCTTCTTTTTACTTTGTCACTTCCTCTCTGACTCTCTCTTTAATACTTTTTACAAATGGATATCGTTATCCAAAAAGAAATGTTTAGAATGAGATTCAATATTTCTATGTGATTTCTATGAGTAATATGTTAGACAGATATTGATTTATCGTCTATCTGTAACACTTCCATGATGACGAATATCAAAATTCACTGTCAACGATATAAGAACGAATGACGATCAACAAATATAAATGTAGATGAACAACTGGAATATTTTAGTCTAAATGTTTACAATGCATCATCTAGTAGTTAAAACCAGTTGGATAATAGATACACGTCTAATAAGATAAACTAGCTGTTACGTAATATGGAAATTGTTTGTTCAACCACAGTAATGAATTACAATAAACATATCTAGCTGAAGTACAAGATTGACGTTTAAAAATTGTGAGTAATTAGTTATTTCACCCAATATAAATGTCTTAATATGATTGGTCTTGAAATATCTAGTTGGGTTTTATCATGTGTAATCTAAAAGTTATCACTCAGTCACTAAACATAATAAGGTCAAAAAGGGACTATTCTATTTTTGTCATACGAACTATGCTCATAATAAAGTCTAGTCAACTGATTTACAATGCTAAACTTCACATGAATATAGAAAAAAAATTCATATACACAAATACTACATGAATTAAAAACGAGTTTGTCCACACACAAGCGCAAGCAATTCAAAGAGTTGTTTCCATCTTTAAACTCAAGTTTTTGTAATCAATGATGACACATTATTGCGCTAAATTCCTTCATATCTTCACTTATTTATCCGTAATAGATTATTAGTAGAAAGTTTATTTGTTGTTTAACTATTTCTCAAATCCATTAACTTCTACTAAATATGACATAACATGAAAGAATACATTATCATGTTTCCAATCACCTGTAATCAACTTTGGAAGTTTGTTAACGATTCTTATTTTGTAGATATCACATGCCACAAAGAACAGACTTCATTCAAAGATTAATTTAAGTGAAGTAAAAAGTTGAGTTTTGTTATCCTTAGATGTTACTGAAAACCTTGAACGATTTTATAAGCCCCTAGTTAATACTGTAAAATATTTAAATTTTTGTGAAGGCATTTTCTATGTATCCGTAGTTCAATGTTGAGTAAAAAATGATGTAAAAGTTAATGTACAATTATTAACCGCTCGAAAAACATAATGCTCAGAGCACAGTAGTTGTGAGTAAAACTTTTTATAGTTATTACTATTATTATTATCAACTTAGTAAGTCAACTGATCATTCGAAACTGTATCTATGAGAAATAATTACTACATCTTTCACTCTCTCGCACACACACACACATTAACATCTACACACTGATTAGTAAATTTCAATCATTCACAAATATACTTCCATTAGGATGACCACTTGAAACAGTACGGGTAAAATTAGTGAAAACATTCAATCCTCTGTATCCATCTACCACCGTAACTAATTCTCACATATATATTGGAAATGAACAATTGAGAAACTATCTGACAACTTACTCACCTCATCACTGTGACATAAAACGAAAAATAGTTAATTGTCCTCACAGGTATTCAATATCATCAAATATTCCACTTTTGATCATTTCAAGTATCATTAATTACATGTTAGGTGTATTATAGTGACTGTATTGTATTGTACTTCTTGATAAGTGTATGTATTGTTTCATTGAAGCCATCATTTCATATGGAATTGTTTGTTGTTCTCATCAGTGAATGAATTGATAATAATGACTAGTTTTATTTTTTATTAAATCCATTTCAATGGATATTGAATAGAAGTGTTATTGTTATTATTATATGAGAACTAATCAATAAATAACTGACTAACTAACTGTTTGAATGGACAGATGAAAAGCATTTCCTTAATGATCAGTGAGTTTGAGTGTTCAAATGAATAAAATGGCAATGACAACAAACATAATAATAACGTTTTATAGCCTATTAATATGTGTAAATATATCCACGTACTAGACAATCTCAAAACGACTACCATATTTAAAATGAATCATTAGTGATTACGGTATTGAACAGAAGTATTACACTAGTTGTTATTATTAGACTGGCGGCCTGTTTAAACATCTGGGCTACCTGTTCCTTTCATCTAGATATTTCAACAAGTTATCTAATTTCGTTTGTTTTAATACATCATTATGCCTATTAATCGCACAACCTAATCAGGTGCGTTTCTGAAAAGTGTAAAACCTTTCGCTGTAAAGGTTACAGAAGGCTTGATCAGAGATATCGTGGTTGCTGGCAACATGCAGCGAGAAGAATGTACATTATCCAGATGTCGATTGACTGGGCTGCTAACTTCTATTTGGCGATCACTCAATATTTATCGTCAGGAAGGACGAAGAAGTAAGAAACAGAAACTTGTTGAAGTACTTTGTGCTGACAATTCTATATTCTATCAAAAATATAATATTGAATAAAGCTAATAATAATAATAATTTTAATTGTTTTAATTAAGAATCTATATTCATCGTTGTAAATGACTTCAGTAGTTTTTGATATCAAATAAAAATAACATTTTGATGACTAATAATACAATAACAAATGACAATCATTTCAATTCATGAAGGTAGCAACACCAACAATCTAATGAACTAAGTCTGTTATTCAATGTAGAAATATTAGTCATTAGTACTTGGTTGAGATGAATGAATGATGAAGTTCTACGATCTTATAAGCAATGACTTCAAAAAAAACAGATTGAATTTAACCATCTATTTACATGAGGGATAATCAGTTATCGAGCATTTATCAACTAGAAGAAACTTCAAGACTGAATAGTATACTTACACTTTTAAATGTAGAGTCATGAAGCGATGATAACTGAAATAGAATTTGAAATGAATTATATGGATGTATGTTGCCTGGTGGATAAAAAGCTTCGAACTACAAATGAATGATTCGCTACTTCGTTCAAAATGTTCATTATTGACTAAACTCAATGTGAGCAAAGATTCTGTGTCCTGTCCTATTTTCTGTGTGTTTCTCTATATCTACATAGAAATGAGATGATAGATTCCATTAAATAAAGTTTTTCTGGATAGATATTTGAACAATAATGGAATCGGTACTCTTTAATACGTACAACTTATAGATAAAAACAGATTTCTTATAATAATTTTATTTAGATGGTAAGTAGACATGGGTATTTTTGATAAATCAATGTTATGAAATAAAAAAGATCTTTCTTGTCTTTAATTGACTACATTTTTTCTACCAAATAACACTAAAACTTACTGTATTTTATCAATGAGAAACAAAAATCCTCACGATAAAATGTTGATAGATTGAACAAAGTATGAGAGTTGATTTAAATTCAAAAAATATCAATTGATTAAGAGCCAAATTTGCATTGGCTTTTACTATTCCTGATTCAATCACTTTATGTAAAACGAAAAACTTATTCAAAAGATTTAATTTGTACATTAGGACATATTTATTTGTCTTAAGTTGTTGTAATATATAAGTTGAGGAAACAACTAGGGACCAGTATGTGAGAATCTCTGAACACAGTCTGTAAAATTTGACAGTTAATAGCTGTAAATTGTCTAATGGTGTCACAAATATGTTATTATGACCGATAAGGCAAGCTCAATTATGCCAATTCGAATAATCAACAGACCAAATAAATTTAAATTTCAACACATCATAATTTCTGGTTTTTCCTCGCTGTAACTTTAGCTTATATATATAAACACA
The DNA here is from genome assembly GCF_000237925.1 of Schistosoma mansoni. Classification (NCBI taxonomy): domain Eukaryota; kingdom Metazoa; phylum Platyhelminthes; class Trematoda; order Strigeidida; family Schistosomatidae; genus Schistosoma; species Schistosoma mansoni. Next base: position 10,604,168 of record NC_031497.1, read on the forward strand.
GTAACTGAAGTTGTCCATTATCATCATGGTTAGGTTCTGAATTCTTACAATTCATAACTAAATATAAGTTTCACTAACCTCAGTTCGAAAATCACATCATAAAAGTTCATTCTATCCTCATTGTATTAATCCACTTAAATATGAAGCAGAGATGGGTGATGTTTAGCAGTGGAATCCAGAACGCGCGTTTCTTCCTATTCGAAACTTGTTAGTTGAATTTACCTACATTCAAGAGTTGATGTTCTCTCCAGGACTCGAACCTAATAAAGTTGGCTTCAAACGCCATCGCGTTATTCACTTACCTATTGAGTTCAGATAGCCACTAGCTTTTGCAATGAAATGAAATTTTAATTCAATTCTATATTCACTTAGTATTACTTGTTTGAATCTTCCCATTGATGTTTAGGACTGCAATTGATCAGCCTTATTTCACAAGCATTATAAGCAATGATGGATAGTGGCTAGCAGTGGAATCCAGGACGCGACGGCGTTTGAAATGAAAGGTACTGGGTTCGAGTCCCAGAGTGAACATCAACTCTGAGATGCAGGTACATCCAGTTAACGAGTCCCAAATAGGACGAAACGCGCTTCCTGGATTCCACTGCTAGCCACTATCCATCTGCTCATTTCTGTATTGTTTGTTTAAATCTTCTCATTGATATTTAGGACTTAAGTTATAGTTTTTATTTCATTTTATCAAGAAACGAACAAATTATTTTCTTCAGTTTACTATAAACTACTATCTAATCAATCAATTATAAAAATTATGTAGTAATTAGATAATATGAACAATATATTACTCAATCATTTAATCAATACATTACTTTTATTGATAAAAGTACAATATTTGATAAAATACATTGACTATTATTTATCTATGTCTGGAAATTTACATTTATTATATACATAATAAAGGAAAGACTATATACAATGATTGATTAGATGAACTAATTAGACATTAAGTTTAATGATTTCTACTTTATATCACACAAGATGACATCATCAACAAAATTACGGATTAACATCAGTTATGAAATCAGCTTCTTATGAAATCTGTCATAGAAATTTTTTACCAAATTAACTGTCATTCTAATTTGTTCTTGTCTTCTACTCTTTACAATATCCTTATCCAAATGCAAATTATCATTGAACTAAATAGAATTACTGTACTTACAGACGATATGTATGTAACAAATTTTTGTGTTAGTTTTGAATCGAATTAAGTTACAGACGTAAACAAAAAGAAAAGGTTAAAAAAAGAGGTTATAAGGCCAATGTATTCCTTCACTGTCACATATCACACAAATTAAATTAAAAATTCAGACATAAATTTGGTTACAATATCATTCATTCATTCATTCATTTTCTTCTTTCTCCTCCTGTTGTATACTGTCTAAACTGGAAAACGCTTAGCACACAGGCACAAACAGATCCACTTTAATCTGTCAAAAAAAAGAAACAATCTACATATAGGGAAAATGACAACATTCCTTCAATTGTCTGTTTTAATTAATTAAGAAATGAATAATTAATTTTCATTAGCCTAAAAAATCTCATAAATTACATAATAAACAAATCATTTTGAGCATGTGTCTATCAGACTTTTAATATATATCTATTTATATATAATTGAAATGTCGAATTTATTTTATTGCAAACCTAGAAAGAAAAATAGAAAACCATTTTGCTACACGTGTTGGTTACATAATTTAAAATGGTTTTCATTGTTTAATAATAAATAAAGAATTTAAAATTTCAGTAGGGTTTGTTTTTCATCAAAAATCTGTTGCCCAAGTCATTGGGAAAAACAATCATTGATTTTATTGATAAAAAAATGAAATTAAATTGATTATATCAATTGAAATATTATTGAAAAATTTAAGTTTACCTAATTGTCAAGATCAGGAATAGTGAATTGTGAACGATATTTGTGATGATCATGATAATTTTAGATAGTAGATGAATTTTTTGTATTACTGTACAGAATTACTTGTTAATTTATCACTCTGTTAATCTGCAATTTAAAAACAATTACTGTATACATTTAAGGCTAGCTCCATTGAATCCACCGGACATCGAAGCAGCACACACTGACCTTCCTGTCACTCCACCAACGATCGAAGAAGTGAAGACGGTCATCAGACAAATCAAAAATGGGAAAACGACAGGATCTGACAATATACCAGCTGAAGCACTGAAGTCAGACATTGAAGTAACTGCAAACATGCTTCACCTTCTAATCAGAAAGATTTGGGAGGAGGAACAAGTGACAAAGACAAACTGGAAAAATACTAAAGAAAGGAGATCTGAGCAAATGTGAGGACTACAGAGGCATCAGTTTATTGTCAGTACCAGCAAAAGTTTTAAACAGACTGTTGCTGAACCGGATGAAAGACGCAGTAGACGCCCGATTTCGAGACCAACAGGCTGGATTCTGTAAGGATCGGTCGTGCACAGACCAAATTGCGACACTACGAATCATCGTGGAACTATCAATTGAGTGGAACTCGTCACTATACATAAACCTCATTGACTATGAGAAGGTGTTTGACAGTGTGGACAGGAGAACATTATGGAAACTTCTTCGACACTATGAAGTTCCTGAGAATATTGTCAACATTATCCAAAACTCATACGACGGACTACAGTGCAAAGTGGTGCATGGAGGACAGTTAACAGATGCATTTCCAGTAAGAACCGGAGTCAGACAAGGCTATCTATTCCCCCCTCCTCTTTCTTCTGGTGATTGAATGGATTATGAAGACTTCGACATCTGAGGGGAAATACGGAATACAATGGACATCTCAGAACCAATTAGACAATTTGGACTTCGCAGATGACCTAGCCCTCCTATCTCACACACACGAACAAATATAAACAAAGACAACAAGTGTAGCAGCAGCCTCTGCATCAGTAGGCCTCAACATACACAAAGGAAAAAGTAAGATTCTCAAATACAACACAGAGATCACTAACCCAGTCACACTTGATGGCGAAACTGTGGAAGAGGTGGAAACATTCCCGTACCTTGGAAGCATCATTGATGAACAAGAAGGATTTGATGGAGATGTAAAGGCGAGGATTGGCAAAGCAAGGACAGCATTTCTATAATTGAAGAACATATGGAACTCGAAACAACTGTCAACTAATTTCAAAGTGAGAATCTTTAATACGAACGTCGAAACAATCCTACTGTACGGAGCTGAAACGTGGAGAACTACTACATCCATCGTCAAGAAGGTATAAGTATTTATAAACAGTTGCTTACGCAAAATACTCAACATTCACTGACCGGATACTATCAGCAACAGCGTTTTATGGGAGAGGAAAAACCAGCTTCCAGCTGAAGAGGATGTTAGGAAAAGATGTTGGGAGTGTATATGATATACATCCAGGAAATCGCCAAACTGCATCACAAGGCAAGCGCTAACTTGGAATATGGAAGCGAAGCGGAAAAAATGAAGGCCAAATAACACAGTACATCGGGAAATAGAAGCAGATATGAGAAGGATGAATATTAACTGGAAAGAACTGGAAAGGATTGCCCAGGACAGAGTTGGATGGAGAATGCTGGTGGGCGGCCTATGCTCATCCACGAGGGTTAATAGGCGTAAGTAAGTAAGTAAGTATACATTCAAAAGATATCCTACTCTCTTAACAACTGAATGAATCATTTGTGCAAAATAACTTTCAGTCATTAGCTTTAAGTCTGAAATTCGTAGGTTCCGCTATATATATATATATATATATATTTGAGGAGATATTAGTAAAATTCAATTAACTTCATTATAACCAGTAGACTTTATTGAATTGATAGGACAATGTTCAAGGATATTTACAACAGTTCTACATCTTCGTTGACTAAAGTCAATCAATATGGTACTGTGTTTATTGTTAGTTATCACTCTTCAATAAGACATTCCAATAACATTATTTAAAGTGACGCATAGTTTATGATTTCGAGATGGATTGCTCAGTGTTACTGACATCTGTTATGACTAACTTATTTTAGACGTAACAAGTCTCACTTATTGATGTAATATTTAATAATAATAATAGTCTAGAAATCTAATCAAGTTATGAGAAACATATTGATTTTCGTGTACACAATCACAAAAATGTTAGAAACAATATACGTACAATTAAAAATAATCTAAAATATTGACATTATAGACTGACTACTCAAATGTGGTTACATAAACAACAAAGATCAATTGAGTTGTAATACTTGTCTGAATCAACGATAAAACATTTTTTTAAAAATAGTCTTAGTAATACTGATGAATAATCATAGTGACAGTTTGCCCTGAAGGTTTTACAAACTGTTCATGTATTTTTGGAAAGGTAAAACTGATGATCAAATTTTTCTTTCTGTTCATAAACTGTTAATTTTTAGTTTATTTTGGTGAGACAATAAAAAAAAGTCGAAAATTAGAACTTTGGTAGTTTCTAAGTGAATTGTCATGTTCAAAATCTAGGTCAGATTCCTTTGGCAATTGTACGTATGTTTGTATGTCAGTATCAACTGATGGGTGGTTTTTTTCATGTGATCAAGCAAATAAGACAGATTGTGAATAGTCAACTGTTTTTTTAGCTGGCAAACAGTAGGCCAACTTGAAATCACTATGATGAAACCCATAATTATTTTATTTGTGGTCCAGTCAGTTGACACAATTTCCAAATAAGTTGTTTCCCATAAAATCACATCTTAAAATAAATTGAACATATTTAGAAAAAACAACATTTTCATTATTAAGGAAAAATACAATCGCTGACTGTGTATTTTATAAACTAACTCACTTCAGTATATAGCTTGGTCGTTCACTGGTGTACTTGAACTGTCATGAACGATACTAGGGAATTCCAGATAAATGCGAAATAGTACTCTACCTTTAAGTTGGTTTATATAACGAATCAGTGTAAACAAGAGAGTGTTGAAATAGTTCACTCGTCGTAAATTCTGACTGATGAGCAGTGATCACAATATTAAACTCAGGATCTTTTATCCTCACTGCAAGTACTTCACTTCAAATGTTCCAAATATATATTAACAGCAGTTCTTAAGTTAGTGACTAAATCGTCATGAAAACTAACTGAATATTGAACAATCTTTATAAATTTTCAACCTAAAAACGTCATAGTTATTAAGAATTCTCTACATTATATCTTCTGAATATTAAAATTCTTTTAACTAATTATTCACACACAAATTACTACCCTTCCAAACTTACAATGAATACATTTGAATACTTCCCTCAACACAAACTGTTTGGAGTGTTCATTTTGATACTATATATAAAAGTCCGTAGAAATCATCACTCTCTGGAAATATAAAATTTCACTATTAACATTATCAATCAAGAGTGGAAAATACGAGGCAAGCACTAACATGGAATCCCCAAAGTAAAAAGAAAAGAGGATGACAAAAGAATACATTACGTCAGGAATTGGAAGCAGACATCAAAAGAATGAATAGCAACTGGAAACAACTGGAAAGGATTGTTCAGGATAGAGTTCATTGGAGAATACTAGTGGGCGGCTTATGCTCCTTCATGACGGGTAACAAGCGGAAGTAAGTAAGTAACACTTTCAACCAAGATTGTTAAGTTACAATCAATCAACGATTTGTTAAAGTTGAAAGATAATAATAATTAGATCCCTAGATTGATGTTTTTATCTTTTAGGCTAAAGATATTTTAATGAATGACATAACTAAGGGTTAAGGGTTACAATTTTTCACTAATTGATATCAATCTTCAATTGATGAAATAAAAAGATTACATCTGTCCTTTACTAAAATAAAATACTACTCAATGTATTCATCATGAATACGAATTACAGCATTTAACAATTATTGAATATAAAGTATCTACTACAAGGAAGATAAAGATGGAGTGGAAGTTTTGATTAAATAAATTCAGACAAGATATAATTAACTAGAAGTGTATGTTTAAATACACTTCAGACAATCATTCCATTCCTAAATTAATTTGATTGTAACAACATCATTCTATTTTATATAACATCAAGTGTAATAAATATATGAAACAGACTAAAGAAAATCTCCCCATGAAAATGTGGTAACATATGTAGCATGATTACTTGTACAGATTTCTTTTTTTATTTAGATCAAACTTTTCGTCCACTTATTACGTCATCATCGTATTCATTACACATTACGCCACAATTTAGAATTTGGCAAACAATCATAATTTTAAACAACGATATAATCATATAATTCAAACTGTCATATTTTCTATTTTAAATTCATTTTCAGTAAGCTCATCTAAAGTGCTGAAAATAAATCGAGTTCAATACGTTTTATACATCTCATCTTTAATCAACTTCATGTATAATTTCCTTCTTGCACATATACACACACTGTGCTTCCTCGATTAAATAGCTGAGCTTCCCTTCAAGTTATCTTTATAAGTCATTTTAACTAATGACTCAAGATCTTTTTTAACAAATCTAATTAGGATTATCACTCGAGACCTACTCATTCCTTCTGTTCCATAGAATGACGTAAATTTCTACATCTTTTTTTAATCAGTTTCTTTTATACACTTATACATATAGATTGATTCATCGAATCAACTGAGCTAATATAGATGGATAAAATGAATGAAACAAGTGTTATCTGTATACATATAAACTCACAAACATTAAGAGAGACATAACAAGCTATGAATTATTCAGACACGTGTATCATAGCCTAACCCTTTCATTCACTTAAATTATTAATCATACAATATGGTAAAAAAAGAATTGCGTAATTCTCCCCCTTCGTATATTCTTTTTCGGTTTAGTGTTCAATTATGATGAATACTAAGTAGTGATAGATAATTTAATCATTTAAATAGATGCTGGAAAAAGATTAACGCTTATGACATCATTATCAAAAGGGGTTTGGTGGAGATTTTAGTAATTTTGTAGAGTTGAGATCATGAGTCAATTGAAGCTAGACTACCTTCGAAAACCTGGAAGCACTGGACGGCTGTTTCGTCCTATTATGGGACTCCTCAGCAGTGCACATCCACGATCCCACACTCGCAAGATTCGAACACAGGACCTATCAGTCTCGTGCCAGAGCACTTAACCGATAGACCACTGAGCTGTTATCTAACGGTGTTAATGTCTAACTTCAACCTATGACATCAATTGAATTATAAATTAAGTAATAAAAAAAAGAAGTGACAAGATGTTTCATTTAAAACAGTAAAATATTTTTCAATGGATTTACAAGTTTGGTGTGTAATTTCATTTAGATAGGAATATTAGAACATGATATACTCACTAAATAATCATGTATCCACTGGTGACTATCACGGAGATGATTATTTAGAAGTTATAGTGGGCTACCTTGCCATGAGAAGTAGAACTATGCAGAAATTAAGACAGTTAGCACTACATGATACTAAATATCAATTGTATTGAATTGAAAAAAAAATGGAAGAAATTTGGGAATATGGAGCTCTATGTTTGCTATTTAAAAGAGGTTGTTTAAGCTATGAACAGTAAACTTTCTCGTCTTGATTGAGTTTAGGAATATGAATTCGTATTGATAAGGAGGTGTAAAGTAGAACTTAATAGGTTTTTAGTTGATATAAAAATTTAAACAATCATATTTAGACAACTAGGAAAACTCCTAAATATGTCTCTTCAGTTGTCTATCATTCTTAATTTTTAAACACTAAGATGTAATTTAATGTACTTCAATTGTTTGATATAGGAAGTTTATTCTACTTTTCTTGCTGTCATTTTGGTTCACATTGCATGAATGTCATAATTAGTTCTAATGTATCATGTTTGAAAATGAACTTTGCGCTCGTTTACTCCCTTAGCAGATCCTGTAACTAACCATGTATTATTTCAAGGTAAATCAACATCTTTGATACAAAATAGTTTTTGAACCTTTCCTCTTTCTTCAATAGCTCCGTCTGTAGCCCATATAGGGTTACTGCCTGTCACAAGGCGAGCTAAAGGAGAAGGATTTAGGATGGGATCAGCAACCGCATACCGTAGAAAGCAACCTTGCTAAAAAAAACACCGACCAATATGTCTTTCTTCTGTGCCTCTATAATGTCCCTTAAAATAAATAATTCTGTAAACTTTATTTACATGCATATAAATCATAGACTGAAATTTATCTACCATGTTTAGATAAAGGTACAATATACCATAAAATTATTTATTTAAAGAAGATATCATGCAGTTAATGTGTTCAACATATTTACAAACTAGACTAAAGGTTCATCTTTTACTCTTTTGCATTTATATAAAAGAAAATCTATGTTCATTACGCAACAAATACAACATATATATTGGTAACTATGGTACTCACCAAGAAAAAAAGCAAACGATGGAAAGAACTAACTCTTTTCGGCTTATTTGTCTAACTTCATACTGTGATAGTTAATTTTGATAAATTGATACAATCAACATGTAAAAATCACCAAACACTTTTCTTATAGTTATGTATTGAACACAAAAAAACAGATCTATTTGATTTCCCATAAATAACCAATATGTAAGTGTGTTTATTTTAAAAGAGTCGATATTTTTCGGATAGAATTCTTAAGTAAACAAATGGTTCCATCGAAATGTATCTTACATATTTTATATTTGTGATAAAATGAAAAGAGAAAAAAACATAACAAATACATTCATATAAAGAAATAACTTTTTTTCCATCATAGAGTCATGACAACTAAATATCATTTTGTTATTATTTAAACAATGGGTAAACAGTTTTGTAACACAGATTAAGAACACAAGTAAATGAAAAACACTATTGAAAACTGAATGAAACACTGAATAATTGCTTAGGTTTATTTGTGAACTTCTATTCAATATGCACTATTAGGTTCTGAATACAATGACACATAGGAACTTGAAATTATGCTGTAAACGTTATTACCACTAATCTATTGAGTTATGATTTAATGGTAGCCGTTAACATTATCATCATTATCCGATGTTTCATTTCTAACATGGCTGAAGTAGGTAAAATATCTATAGTCTCGAGAACCTCTGCAGATCCATCTTGGAGCTGGTCATTAATGGGTATATGATTACAATTCAAACGTATGGTTCATTGAAATTTGGCAGTTTATGCTAATATCGACTAATAAATATACATTAATATAGTTACTGATCATCTTATCTATGCATTGTATGTGTATGTAAATAGAATCAGCAATGAATTGTAGGACTGAATATATTTCAAATTATATCAGGTTTTAGTAAGTTTTTCAGCGTTTCACTGATTTCGTTCTTATTTAATGTGTCACGTAGTATAATCTTGATTTGGTTTATCAATGTAAATTCCATTTTAAAAAGAGGTAGTCACTGTCTACCATTAACGTTTAAGGTTTGAATAATTAATAATAAAATCCAATATTTTGCTTTAAACATCAACTTAGATGAAATGAGAGGAGAAATAAAGTGTTCAACAACTGTTCGTTATCATTCATATAGAACATTACAAAGAAATGGTGATAGTGAATTGGAATTACATGACTATTCAGTAAAATCAGAAGGGGATTTTGTGGAGATTTTAGTAATTTTTTTATAGAGTTGTGATCATTAATCAATTGAAACTAGACCACCATGGAAAACCTGGAAGCATTGGATGGCCGTTTCGTCCTATTGTGGGACTCCTCAGTAAAAACATGAAGAAACACTCTTTTCTATTTAGCAAATGTGTTTAATGTTCCGTTGCAAGGATTTCAATACATTTGATTATTATTAACATTGTTGTTTGCCTGTTCAGTGGTCTAGAGTTCAAGAGTTTGCGCACGTGATCAACGTATGTTTCTCAGATGTGAGGTTGTGGATATGCAGCGTTGAGGACTCCCATATTAAGACGAAACGATTGTTTAGGACTTCCAGGCCTACAGTGTTAGCTTAACTATTATTAGTTGATGATCCGAAAACTATGAAAATTCTATAACATCAAATAAACCGTATACTATTAGTTAATTATTCTATATAATTTACAATTAGATGTCTTATCTCTGACTTGTACTTGTTCTATCATTTGATATCAGTTCATTGCGAAAAATTCTTTAGTCTCATATACTTATGTACAGTATCGAAATGATGATAACTGTAATGTTGAAAAAAGGCTTACATCACTGTTGATGGCTACTGAAAGTTACTACAAAATCTAAGAAATAATAAATGTTGATTAGATAAGCGTGTGTAGTATTTCCTGAATAAATCATCTAAATGAGTTGAATGTTTATCTAAGACAAAAAAAGTTCATCAATCATTACATTATGTCTAATTTACTTGTCCGACAAATATTAAGAAATAAATCAGTGATTATATCATGTCTAGAATGATAGGTAATTTTATATAAAGTATCAATCTTATTTGTCTCTTGTTACATGTATACAGTGAGATTACTATGTTTTAGTACAAATGTAATAGTTTTACTATGTCGGGTTGATTGAAGAAGGGAGGAGGGGATAAAAGCATGTTTATTAACATATCGCACTTTAGTACTAATACACTTCTGATATGATATGCTGTCAAATAATGTACAATCAATAATGTGACAGTATGATCAATCGATGTATTTGGTTAATTTTTTAGAAAACAAAATACTATTACAATGTTATCAACATTGTCTGTTGTACATAATGTAAAAATTGCTTTCAAAAAGATACTGTAATTTTTCAAATCTGTCTGGGTGAATGATCCGAATTGATTGATTAAACAATATCATGGTAGTTAATTATTTTACGTTCTAACTTTTTTGAGTGATTCTAGATTGGAACCTTTGAATGTTGATAACAATTCTTTATTTAGGTTTGGATTCTTTTTATACTGGTTAAAATATAGTAAATGAGTTTCGAATATATTTTATTCATTCAATTAAACAGAACGACTCAGTTAGCAGATAAAACTTACTGTTTAGTAAGAATTGAAGAAAACAATATAACCTGCCAATTTACAAACATCGAAGAAACAGAATCTTTTGACTGATTCAAGAAATGGAATGAGTAACCATGTAAATATTTTACAAGGTAACTTTATAGATGTCAGTTTATTTTATCAAGACGCTCTAGCGATGTATCATTCTATCTTTCTGATAATTATTTTCAGTTATTAAAGAACTAATGTAACTTGTATGATATAAAGTGTACAAGCTTATGTACTCGCCTTTTTATGTATGAATGTTTGAAGACTAGCGATAACTAGTCTTTTACCCAAATCAAATTAGGTCAGATATGGTTCTAAACTGTTCTAAACTGTCAAGTGGTTCAGCTTCTATTTGTTATTGTTTATTTTTAACTAGTCGAAATTGTAAATGATGGAGGTTTGTTAGATTATTTTCTATCTAATAATTATTATAGTACATTCTAGAAAGTATCTAAAATAATAAGATGATATTACTGATTACAAAATTACTGACTTATACATATGGTCTGATTACAGAAGTCTTCATACTATTTCTAATTACTGTTTATCCGTAGTAAGCTATCAACTCTCCAGAAGACTTACTGAAATCCAAAGTGCAAAAAGAAAAATTCAATTAATCTGTAATGAAAAATAACATTGAATATATTGGACGCGATAATATCAAAATATGAATTTAAAATTTTTTCATTCCATTAGTTGCGAAGGTTATAGTAATTATAAACTTTATTGTCAATGAAATAAAAAACTGAAGTTTGTGCTGATGATGTCGTTGAGATGAATGGTGAAAGCTCCACGACCAAACCATCCAGTACAGAGAACAAAACTTCATCAAAATCATCCACCTGAGATACAAATCTTCTTCATCATCTCACAATATTTTCAAATAATAATGATAATAAGTGATCTATGTTTGTTGAAAAGAATGAAAATTAAAAGTTATAGTTCAGAAGTGCAGTAATATTTGGTATTCGATCAATTTTGAAAGAAGACTATTTACGGCTATAAAAATAATATGCTACCTATTTATGTAGTTATTGACTACTGGATCAAGTTATGTAGCGATGTGCTTTGTTCCTGTTTTATGCCTCTGTCGTAGTTATAATAGATTGTGGAGACTTTGTGTTGCCTGACCTCTGTAGTAAAGTTACATTTAGTATTTAACTCACTCTAAACTTAAGAAGCTTAGTGTCATTCCATACATTATATGACTTGGTCTAATTCGTTTCTTTTTATCATCAGTTCTAAGTGGAACTCATAATATTAAAAGAAAAATCACTATAAAGATCGCATTGGCTTAATGTCAGTAATGAAAATTGACATTATAAGTAAAAACTATCATCACTAGTTATCCAGGATTTTGAAAAATATCTACCTGGGATCATAATGTGTCAATGATTTCATCTAGTTTCCAGTAGAATTTTAGCTGCCTACTTTGTAATTTGTGAATAATTTCTGCACTTGCCTTTTAAATCCTGACTTTTTATGTCAATCCTATGATGCTAAAATAAGAAGTGATTTGTTTTTTATAAACCAAACTGAAGGCATTGGATTACAGTTAATTTGAAACACAATGATCGAATTCTAAAATTAGTTGCTTATAATTTAGACTAATTATGTTATAAATGACTCACTTTCAGAGCATCTATAGGAGTATATGTTGTATAAAAATAAAAATATTGAACAGAAATCAATACTATTCAGACGACTACTTACTTAATTACGCCTGTTACTCCTCGTGAAGGAGCATAGACCATCCACCAGCATTTTCCATTCAACTCAGTCCTGGGCAGTCCGTCACAGTTGTTTCCAAATGTTATTCATCCTTTTCATGTCTGCTTCCAATTCTCGGTGCAGTATGTTCTTTGGTTTTCCTTTTTCCGTTTACCTTCACGATTTCAAGTTAAGGTTTGCTTCGTGATGAAAACTGGTGATTTCCTCAATGTATGTCCTATCCACTTCCAACGTCTTTTCTTAATTTGCTCCTCAGCTGGAATTTGGTTTGTTATCTAACACATTAAATTGTCGCTGATGGTATCCGGCCAGTGAATGTTGAGTATTTTGCGTAGACAATTGTTTATAAATACTTGTGCCTCCCTGAAGATGGATGTAGTAGTTCTCCACGTTTCAGCTCCATACAGTAGGACTGTCTTGACGTTCGTATTAAAGATTTTCACTTTGATGTTGATTGACAGTTGTTTTGAGTTCCATATGTTCTTCAATTGTAGGAATGTAACCCTTACTATGCCAATCCTCAGACGACATAACCTATAAATTGTAATTCGAAATAAATCTTATTCTTATAAAAGTGGATGATAGATTGAAAACAATGAATCTAACAAAAAAAATACATTCAATAGATTAATTCAAAACAGAATAATTCATATTATCCAATATATAGATAATGTAATCTGTCCATCAATTGAATTCACACTATTAAAAAGTGAATTTATTGTTCATACAGATGGTTAATACTTAGATTATTTCACTCTAAATCATCGTGATGATAACCTGACAAAATTTTTTTTGACAATCATGTGTTACATGGCATAATTTTTAAAAGAATTATTTATTTCATTACAGCATAATGGATTAACCATTGTCCTACATGGATTTTATGCCCCCTTCCACCTGTTTCAAATATGTATTACAATCTAGTTCATCATTTACACCTTACTTTTAATCTGTCCTCTATAATATATGCACCTACGAAATACATTCTTTTCATTAATGTACCCTTTTTTCGCTTATCTTCATTTTCTTTTTTTTCTTTATTTATCGAATTATTATTGAATTGATGTTGAATAGATCCAGATGTATAATATGTACTATGATCATATATTATCTATGCCATATGATTACTACTTATTTGCTTTTGATTAATAGTAGGTTATGTACTAGTAATTATATGTAAACTGTAACATATTCATGTTTTTTGTAATCTTTCAAAGATCAAAAGGAAAGTGAATTATTTTGTTTTTATTTAGATGATAATATACATGAATTTCTATTCAATTGCGTTTAGTTAATGGACACATTCAGTGATCTTATCAATGATATCAATGATATATAAACAGGTTTTTGTTATAGACTGATATAAAATAAGAAACCATTGAAAACCAAGTATTTCTTGATAGTAAGAGTTCTTATAGAAATGTACACCCATAACCCACCAAAGGTTGAATCCCATACCTTTAATTCTCTTAGTAAAGATTTTACTTTTAAATCAATGATTTGGAATTTGATGGTCCAAATTTCCAACTTTAGTGAATTCGACATTGACCTGTCTTTTAATGATAACTCTAATGATGTAAATCCACAAGGGAAACTAATTTCATTTCAAATTAACTTCTGCAAACCTTTCAATCAAATATTAATTGCATACTCACTAACTTCAAAGGGAATTTTAGGTGTTCTGTTGAAATACTTTGTACATGGTAGATTTCAATCATATGTGGAGTGAATTGTCTACTCATTAAGGAGATTGGATGAGGTCATGTTAAATAGCTAGGTGGTCGAAGTTAGAAATGTAAACTGGGCAGCACGCCAACACCAAAAACTCAATATCCCTGGTGGAATTGAAGGTTTAAATGACCGAACAGTCACATACAAAGAATAAAGTAACTGTTCGATACATTGCAATTTTAAAGGATACCCAAACTCATGCGAATCTTTGATGAAAGTCGCCTAAAGATTCAATTAACCTGGAAAAACCTCTAAATCAAATATTACAAAATATTTACTTATTTAATATTACTTCAATAAACCATTTAATTCACCTGATTGAAAGGTTTCTGGAACTCAACTCAATTCGAAGAGCTTTTCCATCCTGGTTTGAGGTTCTACAGTGATCGCTGATCACAACTGAACATAGAACTAAATCTAGGACATTGACTTCATGTCGCGCACTATTACATATTTAGACCATTGAGTACAAAATCCAAATGGCCACATTTACTAGTCAATTAATTAACGATAAATGTTACTAGAATCTGACTTTATTGATGAGATGGTGTCTAACTCTAGACCATATTGTTTCCATAGATTACAGTTTCCCCAATACCGAAGTTAATCATTAGTATGCATATTGCCGATTATTACTATAGTAGTTTTGTGGATCGTGGATACGCACTGCTGAGGAGTCCCACAATGGGACGAAACGGCCGTCCAGCACTTCCAGGTTTTCCATGGTGGTCTAGCTTCAATTGGCTGATGATTTCAACCATATATAAAAATTACTAAGAATCTCCACAAACAACCCCCTTATCATATGCTCACTAGTGGCTGGCTACATGAGGTATTTCCTGGAGTTCTAGTGAAAAGCAGTGACCAGTGGAGTTCAACCAGGTCTGTTGGGAGATATCAACTCACTAAAGACATTGGTGAAATGGTTGCTCAACTTCGTGGATCAGTTGAAGTTAGACATTAACACCGTTGGATGCCGGCTCAGTGGTCTGTCGGTTAAGTGCTCTGGCGCGAGGCTGGTAGGTTCTGGGTTCGAATCTCACGAGTGCGGGATCGTGGATGGGCATTACTGAGGAGTCCCATAATAGGACGAAACAGCCGTCCAGTGCTTCCAGATTTTCCATGGTGGTCTAGCTTCATATGACTCATAAATATCATAGTATAAATCAAAGAAATACTCTCATTAAAAATGAATTCAAATATATCTTTCAGAAATATTATACAATAAATGCTTTTTAGTCGATATCTCATCAATTAGTAATTTTTTTCTGAAGACAACTTCATTATGAGTAAACTTTAGTGATAGAATATTTAAAGATAATAACGAACTTGAACAGCTGTTCTTCTCTTTTAAGGGTCTCTTTTATTATTCACACAGACATCTTAAAATGGGGGTAGATGTATGAACAGATATATTCCATGGTCAATACTATATTGACCACCCATCTAGCTAAGATTTGATCCCTTACACTTTAAAACCCTAAAAACGTTCACCGGATACGCTTTAAAGTCGAAAGCGAACCTTCGTCTTTACTCCTATGTTTGTTGACTTCCTAAAAATCCTATGACATGTTTAACCTTTAATTGGACATCGACAGGAATAATGTTGGAATTTGAGAGAAAGGAAATTTTCTAATACTAAACAATATCTGTTTCATAATTAGCTTCTTTTTCTTTCATAATTAATCGTTAATATACATTCGAGATATTTGAATGAACCGTAAAATTGAGTTTCATTAATCCATATACATAGGTCACTATCTACACTATATCAGTATCATATTGTTCTACATTGAACTGGATGATTATCATTTTGTTTGTGATTTTTAAAAAAAATTCGTGTTATTTTAATCATGACTATTTTATTTATTGATATTCAATGTTCAATATTAACATCAACTTCATGAGATCATTGACAAACGTTATTGACATTGCCCAGCTAACATACATGCTTATTACACTTTGTTATTGTACTGCATGTACACTTATACCGTGTGTATTTGCTTTGTGTGTCTTTATAATATTTGTAACCTGAGAACCGGAACCTTCCAAATTTCAAACCCGCACATTAAAAGCTTGTTAAATATGATAAGAGTTGATAATTTGAAAAGGAAATTCCCAGTTTAAAAGAATCTCAGTTTTCTCTTTTGTTCTTATTCTTTGATTGACATTCATTATTGGTTGGCTATTGAAATAAAAGGGGGAAACTACTAGAAATATGTATAGTATGAAGTTATAACAGATAGAATCTAATGAAAATGTAATGCTATTCAATAATTCTATGAGTCATAGTAAAAAAAAGATAATTGATAATTGAGTCAATGGATATAATTTTGTCCCTAAAAGTGTAATGTGCTAGATCCAACTTCATACTTTTGTTCCCCATATTCCATATTTGACCAACAGTTTGTGCACTTATGTAGAGGATAATATGCGTATACATATCCCTTTATATGTATAAGTAAGTAATTTCTATGACGAACACATTCATGAACAAATTACACATGAAGCAAATCATAGTGAATACTAAAAGTCAGTTGAAGAAAATATTTTTCTAGAACATTCTATTGCCTTCACTAGTACATATTCTTGACTCTATACACCAGTCAACTGAATATTCACAAAGCTGGTGAAAAGACTAAATTAATTGAATAGTCTTATAAGCAAAGATGGACAGTGGCTAGCAGTGGAATCCAGGACGGGCGTTTCGTCTTATTTAGGACTCGTCAGCTGGATGCACCTACATCTCAGAGTTGATGTTCACTCTGGGACTCGAATTGAATAGTCTGTTTACTAAATACTAGGATAACGCTTATGTGTAATAACTTGATATAAGTTGGATCATGTGAAATAATAACAATAATAATAATAATAGTATTCTGTATCGTCTGTTTGTTTACTGTTAAGAATTCCCATTACAAAATATCAAATACAGTGACGATTTTCTCTCATAAATTAATTTAACTTAAGAATATGCAAAATAGATGGACAATAAAGTTTTTCGGTACTAGTTATTTACCCTTCAGTTTCATCCCATAAATCCTATGGTCAATTTAGTGTATTTGAAAATATTTATTTGATATAAAAATGCCGATGTAATTTCTTTTTGTTTCTCTAAAAGAGTGACAAAGTGAAAAAAAATTTTAACCATGTGGTTACAGGTCAAAGCATTCTACGTTGTTCGTATACATGAAATAATTGATTCGAACAAATCTAAAGAAGCAAAGTTCTATTCATACCGTTTTTAATTACTTCTGATATGAGATTATGAATACAAAAGCTTAATTTCACTCAAAACTTTCATCTTTCTCGGTGATCCTCAACCAACTCTGTCATGAACTCTCTTCTCCAGTTGTTGAAAAGTGCTATTCGTAGTCTTAATTTCTCACTCTGATTTCTGACGCCATAATTTCTTTGGTTTGCCACTTCTTCTCAACTCATTAGGATCCTAAACTAAAATATGTCTTGTGATGTAGTTTCATGATTCCCACAAAGTGTGTGTCCTATACACCTCCAATGACTTTTCTGAATCTCCTCCTCAACTGTTAACTAATATGTTCTCTATTACACCCGAACATTACTGATGATCTCTGATCAATGGACGTGGAGTATCTTGAGTGGACAACTGTTTATAAATACGTGTAAATTTTTGGTGATGTTATTGGTGGTCGTCCAAGTTTCAGGTGAGTACAACAGAACCCTTTTTAATGTTGACGTTGAACATTTTGACTTCGGTATGACAGTTATCTCGAGTTCCGTATAATCTTCGACTTCAGGAATGCTAACCCTACTTTGTCGATCCGGGCTCCGACACCCTCCTTAAATCCTCATTGTTTGTCGACGGGGCTGCAGAGCTTCCTTGTCAAGTATGATCCGATTTGTGCTCTCTGGGTTGTACCCAAGATTGACGTTTAGGTTCCCTGTCGGGATAGTTAGGTCTTTTCATGAACATTTTTTAAAAATGGACTCCAACCTCATTTAAAATTGATCTTTATCATATTCACTGTATAAAAGTGGATGACATGCATCGTCATCCTTTCTTTCTTTGTTTTTAAGGATGTTTCAATTATCCCGGAGCTATGAGTTTCTCATTCAATGAGTGGTTTTCGTGCTTCTTTAGATGGCACCAATGCAAATTTTTGTGTGTAACCCACTTTCTTCTTCGTAACCACAATACAGTAATGACTTCTCTGTGATCCCTTTTTGCACAATTAGATTGTATTTTCCTAATCCCACTGATGTTTGAATGATACTCATTGTCTTTCATTTTGTTTAGACATTGAACGTACCTATATTAATATTTGCTCTAGTTTTTAGGACGGCAATCTACTTGCTGGTATCTGAAAAATTTCACCTTTCATTATGAGACATCATAACTCTTCTGTATGAATACCCTTCTCCTACGAGAGTAGAGTTTATTTGGTTTTCCCTGGTGGTACTGGTTCTATTTAAAGAGATGGGGCTACTGACCCTACATCCAATCCTTTTGCTTTTCTCAGGCTTTGGACGTAAGGAACCTTAGAGAGTTTTCAAACTTAATTTGATGGTGATGAATATTAGCACTACCTCTACGAATATTATTACTACAAATACCACCAATCATTATTATTATCACTAGTGTACTTCATCATTTTGAAATCTCTTAACATAAATCACTTACCATTATGCATCCAAATGCTAAAATCAAATCACGCATAACCTCATAGTCAATAGTGAAAGATGCTTTTAGATCAGAACCACATTCATTTTCCATTCTATTCACTAATATTCGTCTCTCCTTACTTCGTTTAGCCCCTCCCCATCTCGGTAAAATTCACAATAACAAACACGAGTACAGTACATTAGTATTATCCTAAAATACCCTTCAAAACTAATAGAAAACTTATCTTAGCTCCAAAATCTTATTTACTTTATATATATATATATATGTATGGTTTTGTAAGATTATTTTCCATTTCCATCTGGCGCCCATATGTCTATTAATTGTTTAACAATTTTTTTCTTATTTCCCTTAACTATTTTTTGATAAGCGGTCGCGTGTTGTACGTTATGGTTCAGTTCTTTACTTTTAATGACAACACTAGCAGTGGTAATAGTAATTTCAGGCGTTACTGTATAACGACTCATCAGTGGATCTAAAATTAAATGTTTTATCATTTATAATTGAGGTTTCTTTGTCATATTTATTTGCGGACGCTATTCTCATATAATATACACTTAACTAATAGAGATGCTACTTGATTAGTGTGTTCATGTTTATGGTCAAGAGCAAGCCGAAGGATAAGGGAAGTTAGATAAGAGAGGAATATTAAAGCAACTGTTGCTTTTTTTCGTAATTTCCTACATGTGATAATAAGCAAAAACGTATAGGTTTTTTTGACTACTTATATTTATTTTTAAACTGATTAAATATGAATACAAATGTGTGTTCAGGTCAATATACAGTTTCAAATTAATAAGAGTAGTCAAATCAGTATGATATTAAATGAAAAGATTGTTATTTTTATGTCCCTGTATGTATTAACAGTCGTATGAAGCAGAACACAGTCCATCGTTTTATGCTCTTTCTCGATGCTCAAACTAAACAGATCAAAAAGGGCTAAATCTTAATAATATCGGGATTGATTGAAGTTAAACATGTATACCATTGAATCCTGAATCAGTAGTCCAGAATTTACGCTCTCTCAGCTAGCCCATAGGTTGTGGGTTCGATTTTTGGTGGGGTTATCGATCCCTACTACCGTAAAGTCTTATACTAGGACGAAAAAGTTATCTAGTGGGTTCTGATTTTTAAGTTTTCTAATTAATATCAGTTTGTGATAGAAACCTTGAAAGATGATGATTAAATGGAATATAATGGGAATAGTTTTTGGAGATTTAAACATGATCAATGATAATGTAAAACTATTTTAATTTCAGGAATTTATATTTAACTTAGTAGACTGTGTAAATAACCATGAAACAAATGATGTCAATTAAATTACATTTGATCATCGACATTTTCTATTTATATGATTAATAATTGAATCCTATTGAAATTCTTAAATGTGTATGTATGTTTTGTCTTATTTCTGCAATATATGTTGAATAAATACCAAAAACAGAGAAACCTAAACACTAACAAATAAATATTTTATTCGTGGATCCGCACTGCTGAGAAGTCCCACAATAGGACAAAACGGCAGTTCAGTGCTTCTAGGTTTTCCATGGTGGTCTAGCTTCAATTTACTCATGATTTCAACTATATATAAAAGAACATTTTATTAGTTGGAAAAGTCAGTAACTATATGAAATCGATAGATCAGTGAATGATGGATGAGGATTTGAAGAGATAAACCATGGATCCAACATGAATATCAGAATATTTATTCAAATTGATGTTAGAAGTCAAAATCATAAAAACTTTAAATAAATTTACTAACCAATATTAGTCGAAAAACCATTGCAAATCCCTGAATCATGGACAGGTATATCATTCAAGTGTATAGCTCTCCAAGTTTCCTACTTTCTATGTCAATATTTGTATTTTCCCTTTGTTAGTTTAAGAAACTGGAAGTGATCAGCCTATAGTGAAATAGGTTCAAGGTGAACGGATTGGCTAGAGTGCCTTGAATCCCCTTGAAATCCAAAATTTATTTTTGATAAAAATATTTCTATTTTCTGTTCGATTTGTTCAGTTATCTCATCAAGTGATGCATGTCAGTGATGAAAATCATTTTTAAATTGAATAGATCTTAACATTCTGATTAAATAGTGATCAGATAAAGCAAACGATTTGATGAAATTTCACTTTGATTACGCGTAACAATCGATAGAACATCTAACTGATAACTTTGATTATTTTGTTTAAATTCGTACTATTATTTCAAAGAGATCCTTCAGTCTTTGATGAGCATTGACTTACGAACTGGGTTAACTTTGTTACACCTAGTTCATACATTAGCATGTAACCTACTTCTTTACAAATTCATCGATCTAAAATCGATTTGAAGCACTTTACATCTTATTAATTAACATGAAAGTACAATCAGACCTTAGTTACAATGTATGTATACTTTTATCAACAATAAATATGATATACGCATTTTTTAACTTATGACAATCAATAAACATTGGAAATTTCACAGCACCTATCATGTACATGAGTGTGTACATAAAGGAATAATGGAATCATATAGATGCTGTCCACCCCATTTGATCATAGCGTTCGAGACAACAAAGGTGCATAGCATTATTAATAACGGTAATAATAATGATGATTACAGTATTGTTATTAAAAACAAATCATGAACATATCATTAGGGAATAATATGGCGATATATCAGAAAATGAAACTTTAACAACTGAAGCCAAACGCAGTTTGATTCAATCTATTCAACTATATATAATATAATGACAATTCATGTTTGTATGACGATTGATTTCTCTACAAATCATTAGATCAATGAACATATTATTCAAATAAGGAGATCATGTACACATTTGGGGAACGATTGTTTCTTTTATAATCACTAAATATTTACAATAGACAGTAGAATAATGTGTTCTGAAATCAATCAAATTGATTAATGAAGAATACCTTTAAGAGACATTGAATCAAATATTGAAAAAAAAAAGTTATTTTTTAAATATGTATAAAGTAATCTAGACTAATGTTCACGAATTAGACGTGCGTGTCAAAGAACTGTATCATAGAAACAAAATGACAAAAGTACTGATAATCCAACAAGAAAGTAACTGGTAAGGTATCATTTATTAAGGTCCCGATACTTTTTGCATAACTATTATTACACTTTGAATAGTGAAAAGACGGATTTTAAGCTTATCTTATGAATGTACGACATGATTATCACAAAAATAAAATCACGTTTCCGATCGCAACATGATTAATTTTCTTCAAAATCCTTAAAAGACTGGGCTGTATTGACAATCATTTATGATGAATTAATAATGAAGTGAAATAAGTAAATTGGTAAAAGCTTTCGTTATACTCATAATCCCAACACGGCGATGTTCCAGACATTGAAGGTTAATGAAGCTTAACTCGCTAACGCCGATTGGATTATCTGAAATAGAAACCACTTTATGAGGATCAAAAGCACCACGTCATTGTGATTGAGTGAGCGGATTCGTACAACTGTCTACTCGAGCACTCCCGCACGTCATGCCATCAGGAAAAAACACCTTACATGAACACCAACAACACACACGTTTTCACTCATCCATATCATACCATACATATACAGGTACATTTACTCAACTGACAGAGTAATCATTCATCACGACCTTCCAAACTATTCAGTAAAACTCACTGTCACTTATGCATTACATGCACACAACCACTACACACACTCCCACACTCACACATCATCACATACACATGAGCACAAGCACTCTCACAGAGAGTTGATGATCGTTTCACCATCTCTCTCGCTCTCTCACTCTCTAGTATTTGCAACCATATCTCCTTATTTATGTCTTCCACCTAATGCATTAGACCACTGATTTCACTAGACATCGGACGGATACATTTTCCAGTTTATGTTGCTTGTGTTAACCGATGCGTGGACCCTTTATACACACCCACACACACAAATTACACAAGTCGACATCCATGCAATTCATGTAAGTAGACATGTACATCGAACAATCCACAAGATTTATTGATTCTCGAAATAGGGACTGGAATAATCCCGTTAACAATAGACTGGTGTGTTATTTCGATCTCCATTGACCACTGAAATTCGTTAGCAAGTTTGCCCTCATTACGTAGTAGTGTCATGTGGAATCTTTGAGTTGAATTTCGCTGTCAGTTTTATGTTAATTTATCTGTTTGTGTGTTTAAATGTGTTGTTTCTATCAACTCTTATTATTTTCTTTGTCGTGTTTGTTTTTAGAACACCATTCTTCAAAATGTAAGATTTTGTGAATCATAGTTCACTAGTCTAAACTTTTCACACACACTACTAGATTTGAAAGTCTTTAGTTTATATCTAATAGTGAAGAGTCCTGCGCTTATATGTACTTGTTTTCAATGGTCCCAGTAGTGATTTATATGGCTGATAATAATTACCTTTAAGTGATGATAAAAACCTGCTTATGTTGTACCAAATAACTTCTCAACGCCTTCCAACAACTGAGTTTTTGGCATTTTAACATATGATTACATAAAATAAAAACTAGGTATCCTGTAATCAATTTAGACTAACATCAGTTAAAGTACCAGTGAAAGCAAAAGATTATTATATGATTTTTTTCATTTCAGTATGAGACTTCCTAGAAGATCTTCGTAAGAGTACTGAGAATTGAATCCTAGAATTTGAAACTTTGTAGCAAATTTTCAATTGTTGAACTAAACTAGTTTCCTTTGAAATTGACAAACTATGATTTTCATAAGAAAATAAGTAAACTGTAATATATTTTAAATATAATGAATATTGAAGTATGTTAACCGATGTAATATATTTCCTGCTGTGAATGTATGTCCACTCTCCAAGTTTTATTCTTTCCTCACATAATTTTTTTATTTATCTAATTATAAATTAAAACTAGAAATCCTTTGAAAAAACAACAACAACCAAAGAATGGATAAATTCAGGCGTTTTACTGTTATCACCATTTCTAATTATATTACTACTACTACTACTACTACTGATCCGTTTGTTGAATAATTACAGAGTATAATCTTAGTCAGATATTTCATTTATTAGTAGGCATACAATCATTAATTATTAAATTATTTCATTTATCAAATATGAACATTATAGATAAGTAGGACTATTACTTATCTTTCAGTAGTCCATTAATTCTTAGATCTAGAATAAATACACAACTGACGAACAATAAAGAAACTCCTCATAAAATAGTCTATAGTTATGATTTACAAAAATCTCGATAACGTTACATGATTATACATAAACTCATTATAAAGTAATTATAACTTATCAAAATTCAAGTCTAAATATATATGAGTGATTTATATGTGGTCTATTGCATAATCGAATGGTCTATAATAATTTAACTGATCGGTAATAATGTACAAGCCACCAATGACCACCCGCTAATATCCAAACTGTCAAACAAGAATTCCATTCTTCATAAAATATTAGTCTTATCATGATTAGTATTATTATTATTAGCTTCCTTTTAAACTAATTCGTGCCGTGAATTGTACCGCGATTTCATTCTCGTTATACTTCGAAAAATAGGTTACGATGACTATTATGAAAAGGTATGTAATGATAATAATTATCATCATTACTTCTATTATTCGATGAAATATTCATCTATCTATATCCATAAAATGTGTGTTATCATTATTATTTTACATGAATAATGAATGTATGTATGTAGGTATGATATGAAACGGATCGAATTCCCGGTTATGTTAACATATGTTTTCTGTGTTGAATATGCTTGAATATAGATGGTTGAATAAGTTTTCCTTTAATAACTTTAAATTACTTATTCAACAATTACAACAGGATTTTTCTTTGATCAGAAGTTTTAGGAAATGATCTAACAACTACACACATAAATGTACGTATACACATCAGTATGCCATTATACAGTGTATACTCATGTGTTTTTCATCAAGATATAATTTTTTAATGATAACCATTTGTTTTTATTATGGCGTTTTCAGGTTATAAAATTAAATTATTCAAAGATAGTAAAACTCAAAATAAATAGGATATCTTTAGTTGAATGGGTTTTATAGAGATTGGTTCAGTTTGCAAGTTGTATTCGTTACAGACTGATCTCATTTAGGATACCACTTGAAACCAAGGATCACTGGTCAACTAAGTCTTCCAGTCTGTGACTCAACAACAGGGCATAATTATTACCTTACTAGGGATCTTGCCCAAGACCTTCAGGTTTCACGCTAAACACTTAATGATTCCAACTTCCGTCAGTTTTTGCAATACAGTGTGACGACTAACTAATGCCAATAGAAGACCTACTTATTTTCAACATTATACGAACCACAAACCGAGAAGCTATAGTTTCAATCGCTGTCGAGATTCACAAGTGACGACTAGTGAGCCCTAAACTAGAACGAAACATCTAACTAAACTGTGCCACCGATCATACAGTAACTAACTGTTCTTCACTTCTGTCTATCAAAACAGTTTGAATTTGAAATTTCTAGGACTATGTTTTGGACGAATTATAGTTTTATTTCACTATTTCTTTTGTTACATGCAGACGATTTAAACAATCAGTAATCTGAGTTGAATTTTTCCTCTAGGCTTTCAATTAATGTTCACACAAATGATAGCATAGTTGTAAAAAAATTTCCTTCATCGATCTGAAGGATACCCAGAAATCTTATTGTTTGTGTAATTTCAACATTGAATCTAAAAGTATGATTCATTATTACTTTATTTTACTTACGTTGGTTACCTTAATCATAAGTCTAATATCCATCATTTTGTTCTTCAAAAAAAAACCCAACTTGATTATGTTCATTTAAGAAATAATTTTAAGTATACGTGTGACGTATGCATTAACATAGATAATTCATTGAATATCAGACTTCTTTATCAGTCATATTGATGCTTTTGTATTCATTACGAAAGCACCATAATGATATTAACTTCAATCAGTTATGTAGTTCAAACATGTTAGAAGTGATGACTCAGTATTTGAATAAACAAAAATATACCTGTCCAAAATTGCCAATTCTTTCCGTCTTAGTCATGTTTGTAATAATTTGAAAGAAATATCGTATAGTCTTAACTGTTCAATGTAAATCATTTAATCAGAAAGTTACAAAAAAGATTTTACTGTTTATGGTTCAATATGGAGAAACCTACTTTGACATATAAATCTGTGATAAGATTTATACACATTCAATGAAACGAAATGTACTGAAATGCTAGTGATCAAATTTTCAACCAGGTAAATTTCATCAGATTTCAGTCTGTCAATTATTTAAAACCAGAAGTATATCGTCAAGTTAACAACTAATTAGCAATATCTTTTTTTCGTTATGATATCTATAACTCCTCAGCACTTTATATCTATGACTCTATATGGAATAGAGAACATGAAGACGTTTCGTGGTAAAAAAAACATGATAATTCGATGATAAAGAAAAAATCCGATAATCTACAATTCCTTTCTTCAGTCGGTCCGTGATGAACATAGACCATCTTCCAGTGTCATTGACAAATACTTTTACCAACTGTAATTTTGATGGTTCTTGCTATATGTGATAGTTTACTAGAACTTCTGAAAGCCTACTTTTAATCGATCCACTTAACAGGGAAGAAGAATAAGTAGTATAGTATATATTGAAAATGACCGACAGGCTATTAAATTACTTATACTACAGTAAAACTGTTTAAACTGAAACCGTGATACTTCTTACATTGGTACATCTGAACACAAAGACAGTTTATATTATTGAAGCAGTAAATAATTTGAGTAAACAGGGGAAGTCAATTAAAGAGTGATATATGAATTGGTTTTAGGATAGATAAACATTTGATTAACACCTAGAAATTGTTCTTACGTCAGGATATAAATGAGTGATTAAGTATCCGAACAAAGTCAACCTTTAAATTTCACTATTTTTTCATATCCATTTGTGCAAATTTGACCACAAATTAGGTTACTTTTAACTAGGTTAGAAATCCAACAGAACCTCATGTATGTATCGTTTTCATCAAGGATAATTGTTTATAGCCTTTGGAATTAGAATCAACTTATTCATTACTAAATGGGTAATATTGACATTTAGCTTGCAGTTAAAGTTATATCTTTAAAAAGTGTTTGCGAAACGAGAAAGAGGAACGGGATTAGTATCGATGGTTTTATTTAACTGGGGTTAAGTGACCAAAGCTTAACTGCTTGAAAAGGATCACTCGTAGTAGTTTTAGCTTCTCACTTTTTCAAACCAAATCTTCAGGACCGAGAATCAGTGAGGCAAAGGATGATGTACTATTTCAATAGCCGATCTTTTACAGCCCTTCCTTCGACTTATAAAAAAAGAGTGATACCTGAATATTACGTTCATTTATGGAAAACAATTTGTTATTACAGGGTTCCGAAATTCTCATCTTTAGTTTTAGAGTTATTTAATCAATCTACCTGATCTGGGCAATGTTCTAGCCAATACATAATTCGATTGACTGGTCAAGATTGGCAAGTCTAACTACCTTTGTGTCAAGTTAAAATCGGAATATCATTTATAAGATTTGCAGTTGTTTAATATACATCAACTAACCTCACATTTTCAAAATAATTTTAAAAAAATATTGTAGATGAATAGCTACAACTTCGTGAACAATCAAGACACCAGATTTTTCATAACTCAGACCATAAAATGTATTGTAAGTAAGTAAGTAAGTAAGTAAGATCAATTGGAGAATATTTCAATGACGAAAAACAATTCACTTGTTCAATAAGTCAACTATTTATGAGTATAATTCACTTGAGAAGAATCATTTCATAATCGTTGTTTACAAAAAAGGTATTAACAACTACTTTGATTACCTTTACAAGTTAAGTACCCGATTAGAAATCATTGAAAAGTCAGTATCTAAAAAAAGGAATTGTCCTCTAAGATTAATACTCTATAAGATAAATGAATAGAAAAACAATTGTACATTATACTTAATTTGGTTATGTAATGCTTCATTATGTAATTTAACCAGATGTTTTAATACTCTCTAACTATTCTATTTCAAATGATATACAGCTGTAAAACTTGTTTTGTAATTTATCAACAGTTAGATTTCAACAAATAAAAATAATCCTTCTTATTCTTGGTCCTAATGTATTCAGAATTAAAGATTATGTTTAATATAGTAATAATTACAAGTGCAATCTATCAAAATGGAAGTATAAAATGGTCCATTTTTATCTTATATATGGATGATATTAATATGAGAGTATAAACTATTTAAAGTAAAAAAAAATACATATTTCCATTTATTACCATTAAATTTTCAGAAGGGGGTTTCGTGGAGATTTTTGTAATTTTATAGATGAGGTCACGAGTCAATCGAAGCTAGACCACCATGGAAAACCTGGAAGCACTGAACGGCTGTTTCGTCCTATTATGGGACGATACCGAAGCAGTGCGCATCCACTATCCCGCCACTCGAGATTCGAACCCATGACTTACCAGTCTCGCGCCAGAGCACTTAACCGATAGACCACTGAGCCGGTATCCCACAGTGTTGATGTCTAATCTCAACTAATCCACGAATTGGTTGAAGTTTTCCATGGTGGTCTAGCTTCAATCGACTCATGATCTCATCTATAAAACTATTAAATTTCTTCAACTATTGAAACAAACAGAATATTTAATAAAATCATCTAAATATAATCAATAATTAAATGTTGATTAAAGTCTAAATCCAAAATGAATTACTTTATCAAAGCTTTAATGGAAATCTGAAGATAATCTGTGTACAATAGAATCAGACAATTCTGATATCAGTAAATCTCAATAATGCTTCAAAGACAAAGATAACGAAGAAGATAAGAAGGCTTGATAGAAAAAACACATTTGAACACACAAACAGATAAATTAACATAAAACTGACAGCGAAATTCAACTCAAAGATTCCACATGACACTACTGCGTAATGAGGGCAAACTGGCTAACGAATTTCAGTGGTCAATGGAGATCGAAATAACACACCAGTCTATTGTTAACGGGATTATTCCAGTCCCTATTTCGAGAATCAATAAATCTTGTGGACTGTTCGATGTACATGTCTACTTATATGAATTCCATGAATCTCGATTTGTCTAATTTGTGTATATGGGTGGGTGTAGAGGGTCCACTCATGGGTTAGCGCAAGCTACATAAACTGGAAAATGTATCTGTCCGATGTCTAATGAAATCAGTGGTCTAATGCATTAGGTGGAAGACATAAATAAGGAGATATGGTTGCAAATACTAGAGAGTGAGAGAGCGAGAGAGATGGTGAAACGATCATCAACTCTCTGTGAGAGTGCTTGTGCTCATGTGTATGTGATGATGTGTGAGTGTGGGAGTGTGTGTAGTGGTTGTGTGCATGTAATGCATAAGTGACAGTGAGTTTTACTGAATAGTTTGGAAGGTCGTGATGAATGATTACTCTGTCAGTTGAGTAAATGTACCTGTATATGTATGGTATGATATGGATGAGTGAAAACGTGTGTGTTGTTGGTGTTCATGTAAGGTGTTTTTTCCTGATGATATGACGTGCTTGAGTGCTCGAGTAGACGGATGTACGAATCTGCTCACTCAATCACAATGACGTGGTGCTTTTGATCCTCATAAAGTGGTTTCTATTGCATATAAGTCAATTGGCGTTACTGATTGAGACTTCATTGACCTTAAATGGCTGGTACACCGTAACATGAGGCTAATAATCTTAATGTTTAGAGGAGAAGAGTCATCTCATATTAATTTTGCTGCAATACTTTTACTATGTTTAACAGACATCTTTTAGCTATTAATGCCTGAAACTTGAAGAACTGCTATGACTATTATCAAAAAGGTACAGCTATTTATAAACAATTGTTTATGTAAGATGCACAATATCCGTTGGTCAGATACCATCAGCAGAGAACAAAGCAACTTTAAGGTGAGAATAAAGTTAGGAAAAGACGTTGAAAGTGAATGAGACACACATTGGGGATATCATCAAACAGTATCACGAAGCAGACGCTAACTTGAAACCCTGAAAGGAAACGGAAAAGAGGAAGTCCAAAGAACATACTACGTTGGGAATTGGAAGAGGACATGGAAAGGATAAATAGCAACAGAAAACAAATGAGAAGGACTGTTCAAGACAGAGATCAATTAAGGATACTGGTGGGCTACCTATTCTCATCCACAGGAGTAACAGGCGTAAGTAGTTAAGTAATTGGTTCAAGTAATGTGTACGAGGTAGTTTTCATTGTTATTTAATAACAATCAAGGAGAACGACTCGGGATCAAGTAGTAATGAGCGATTACTTGATTTTACTGTAAGCTTCACCTGTAATAGAAATACGAAATAATGATATCCATTTCTTAGCATTTCCAATTCCAATCAATTTACAATAAGAAGTAAGAAACTCACTGAAGTTTTTTTATGAGTTACTATTTTATCTCTCGACATGATTGACTCCTTCTAGAATGTTGGCGTGTTCATCTTAAGTTCATCATAAGTACGATTACAATATTGTAATTTGTATATTGATAAAAAGTTTCTATTCATATTTTGTACAACCGGGAATCAACGTTCATCTTCCGATTCAGATTAACCTAATTATCTTTATGATAGATTCTAGCTAAAAAGTAGACTAAACACTTTTTAGATGACCTTGTAATTAGTGCAGTCAGTGTCTTTATTCGTGAAATGAAAAATAATTATCAATATTAATCAGACATTATCAAATACATTTGTATTAGTTCAGTAAAAATGATGTAATCACTTACATAACTGGTCATCATTTAAAAATACTGTATATACACCTGTTGTATAAATTACAATTTGTCTGTTACATGACATAATAACAGTATTATAGTATGATTTACAAACTATTACTAGTTTACTTCAAATGATACATTCTGAAATAAATGATGATCTATTTAAAGTGAAGGTCAATCGAAATGTCAGACATCTGTAATTAAAATGACATATAATGAATATTTTTTGATTGAGATCATGAATCGATTGATGTTAGAACCTGAAAATACTGGACAACCGTTTCGTCCCACACGCCGGATTGCAGATGCACACTACTGAGGAGTCCTATAAAAGGACGGGATGGCTATCAAGTGCTTCCAGGTTTTGAATGGTAGTCTAATATCAATCGATTCATGATCCTAATCAAAAACTTACCAATCCTCACAATTCCATAATGGTATTTAATGAATATATTTACGAATACACTGATATAAATGAACGAATGTGATGAATTTTGTTACGAATAATTAACTGATCTCTATCACATATTTCTTTTTCCTATTAACAATGGTCGCGTTTAAATAATTTACATTTAGATATTTCTAAAAAAAATGTACTAAATTAATTTTAAATAATCTTATTATTCACTTAGTATTGTTTGTTTGATTGATGTTTAGGGCTGCAACTGGTTAGTCTCTAATTGGCATATGTGCATACTGTGCGTATTGCCTCGATATAGCCTTATTTCACAAGCATTGTAAGCAAAGATGGATAGTGGCTGTCCTAAGCATCAATGGGAAGATTCGAACAAACAATACTAAGTGAATCTAAACTTCACCCCATTGCACAAGCAAGTGGCTATCAGGACTCAGTAGCTGAGTAGATAACGCGATAGTGTTTGAAGTGAAAGGTATTGGGTTCGAGTCCCAGAGTGAGCATCAACTCTGAGATGCAGGTACATACAGCAGACGAGTCCCAAATAGGACAAAACGTACGTCCTGGATTCCACTGCTAGCCACTATCCATCTTTGTTTACAATTTTATTATTCATTTTGATATCAATAATTTAATATTCAATTAACAAGTGATTGAATTAATTCAATTGAATGTGTTATGTAAGTAATTTATGAAGACTGAACACTTCTTCTCCTTCTAAAAACAATAAAAAGTTCATTTTCTTTCAGACAAAACAATAATAATAATAATGATAATTGAGATTTGAATTATCGATACATTTTTGTCTGAAATGTATTCTACACATTTTCTATTTACTTCAAATCACTTAATATTGACAATAGACATAGATTCCCCATGGTGTTGTAATTTAGATATTCAATGTTTCATTTTAAGAATATTATGAAGGTACGCGACATATAATCATTTATAATGTTATTATTATTACTACTATTAGGATGATAATAATCATAATGATGAAGATGATGATAGTAATGACATTCATCAGCATCACAAGCTATCAAATGATCGTATTCTTATTTATAACAGAATTTATTTACTTCTATTTCTGTCTGTGTTTATTTAATGGTTAAGAAAACAGAAGTTGTGACATTAATAACTGATTATACTATATTGTTAGAAAAATATTTTACCATTGGGTTTAAGACTGATATTTAGTACTAATTTTCATACATCAAAGATGATATGATTTAATTAATTGACCTACAACTACAATTAATTGTATGTCTGAAGTTCGAATAATTTCGAGTGATAATTTCAACACAGATTAGCACAGTATCGTTTCAAAGCATTTAAATCTCACAATGAACAATGTGATATTTATCAAAAAGGGTTTTGTAGAGACTTAAGTAATTTTATAGTTGAATTCATCAGTCAATTAAAGCTAGATCGTCATGAAAAACCTGGAAGCACTAAACAGCCGTTTCGTCCTGTTGTGGGACTCCTCGGCAGTGTGCATCCACGATCCCGTCTCACCTGATGAATTCAACTATAAAATTACTTAAATCTCCACGAAACCCCTTCTGATAATAATCATATGCTAACTAGTGACTGGGTCCATTAGGTATTCCCTGGAGTTCTAGTGAGATGCAGTGACCGTTGGTGTTCAACCAGGTCTGTTGGGAGATAACAACTCACTGAAGATAATGGTGGATGTGTTGCTCAATTTCGTGGATCGATTGAAGTTAGACATTAACACCAGTTCAGTGGTCTAGTGGTTAGGTGCTGATAGGTCCTGGGTTGGAATCTCGAGAGGCGGGATCGTAGATGTGCACTACTGAGGAGTCCCACAATAGGACGAGTTGGCCGTCCAGTGCTTCCAGGTTTTCCATGGTGGTCTAGCTTCAATTGATGCATGAATTCAACTATGAAGTTGTGATATTTATTCCTGGAATAAAAGTTTAATTAGACATATTTTCTACTATTTCAAACAATAATTCAGTGCCTCTTAATGAGTCTCAACAATATACGTTTTTTTAAATCCTACTGAAATACCATATGGAGCTAAACAAGTTGAGCTCGACGCGAATGTTTATACATAATGTCGACAAGCTAGAGTTGCTAATACAGTAAATAAAATGTCTACTCAATGTTTTTTGATTGTGTGAATGTTTGCCATTTCTTAAACTTTGTGACTGATTACAGCGAGTGTTTTATAATAGAACAAAATCACTATTCAGATCTAACTAGTTTATAGTGAATTAATGAAAAAAACTTTGTACGTATATTGGATAGGATTTTGGTTTAGTTGATTACAAAACTATTTTCAGTGGTTCAGGAATAAAGAAGATTCATTTTAATCATCAAAATTAATGTAAACTGCACTTGTGTACTCGAAATTAATAACTCCTAGTGATCAACACAGAAATTCGTCACTTCGATTTTTAATAGTTTTGGCGTTTAAACTATTGAATCTCATCTCAACAGGGAATTTTTAGTCGAATTCACCAAAATATAGTCATATTTCATTATCAATCACTAATTAATATTATCGCGTAGTAAAACATTGATGAAGCGAAAATAATTCCTTAAGTTTAAATAAAATTGGTTACTACTGCTCACATGATTTCAGTAATATCTTAAAACTTTTAAGGAATCTTCTATTTTAATACAGACTAATGTTTGAGATTCAGGGAAGAAAGATAAATGTGGAGGAAATTCTGTTTGGATGAAGGCGAAGGTGAACAGCGGAGTTAACAACAAAGAGTTAGTGGTTCTGAACATCTAATTAGTTCCCCAACAGGACTAAACAGATATTTTAGTCTCTTTAATTTTCAATCATGTCTCAAATGATTTCATCCCAGACTGAATACCATCTCTAGAAATTAGAAAGATAAAGTATTTTAACCAACTTTTATCCACTATTAACGTTCATTGATGTACTGTATTGTCTCAAATATTTCAGTCTAAAGAAATAACTAACATAGATATTTTGTCGAGATTTTAAAGCCAATTTTCTCCACAAAATGATATTACATATTTGAGAATATAAAACAGTTTCGACCTAATAATTACATGGTTTCATGCACCCCTCGATAGCTGTTTTAAACAAAAATATGACTGCTTACTGTTAAAGAAAAACTTCAAACTAAAAAGGTTGTGATGGGCCTCTGCGAATATTTCTTAGTTTTTCCTAATTGCATGTTCATACATGAAGGAAATTTTTTTCTCGAAATAAACAGAATTTAGTTAAAATAACAATGGTTCATTTTTTAAATAGTGAATAAGTATTGATCGTTTTACCATTATTTTACAGTAAGAATAGTACTGATACTAATTCGAATAGTGACAACCTTTCTCCTTCTACAACTGGTATTATTGCTAACGATGGTCATGATGACAATAATAATAAAAAGGTTCTATCAACCTAAGAAGAATTCTGAAGGTTAATTTATGGAATTCCAGTGAGATACAGCAACCGATGAGATTCAACCG
The DNA here is from genome assembly GCF_000237925.1 of Schistosoma mansoni. Lineage (NCBI taxonomy): Eukaryota > Metazoa > Platyhelminthes > Trematoda > Strigeidida > Schistosomatidae > Schistosoma > Schistosoma mansoni. The sequence continues at coordinate 10,638,874 of NC_031497.1, forward strand.
TGTCAGGTCCAAGATATTTACCTACTAAAAACAACTAAAGATGGTCTCATATTGTCACGAATTGATTGAAACTACACTTGTAAACCATTGGATCCTGGATCACTTGACTAAAATTTAAGTGTTCGTCGTGAGACATGGGGGTCCACAGTGGGGTTGTGGAATAAGATCGCAGAGGAATTACATAGTGAGTTGAAATAGCTGTCAAGTGCTTCTTTTTTTCAGTGGCTATCTGAAATCAGTCTGTGATGTAGTGTATGAAATTCAGTAATCTCTGCAAATCCTTTGTAGCATTATATATATTTATCTATCTACTAGTATCACAATTAATATTTTTTAAGCTGAATACGTAAACCTATATTAGTTAGAATTTGTTGAATGAATTATTAATAAGTTTAATTAGTTTTACTATTAACTTACGTTTTTTATTTGTATCTAAATCAAAAATGCAAGATATATATCGTCTACAGTTATTAATTATTGATACTTTATTTCATATTGATAAACTAGTTCCTTGATTCATGAACACTTGGACCTTAACTGTTTTATTAAAGGTATAGAGTGTAAAGTAAGTCAGATAACTATAAATGTATTAATCATAAGCAAATTAACAAAATATCATCATCTCATTGTAAAGCTTTTGATCTCAACATGAGGGGTCTATTCACTGAAAACTTCTCATCACTGACGAGTACCTAGTCTGAGATCCACTTGTCGACCGTCTTCATCCTCCTTAAATCAATTCATAGTTCATATGATGTCAAGTCATTCACACTAGTATTCATGATTAGCCCAACTTGATTAATGGAATTCAATCATCACTATACTCTAGATAAATATGACTTTTGTTACCATTTGGCGATCAATGAATATTAATATTGTTTAGTTATCTAACAACTGAATGAATTGATCAGTACGAATAATAATATTTCGATTGATTTATTGTAATACAGAACATACTCAAAAGAGTGATCATTAAACAAATCACGTTTTAGGATTTTAAGATAATGCAGCTTTTTAATTTTTGTTCTGAATATGTGCTATTGAAATATTCATTTCTTGATCTCTGTATAGCAACTAATATCACGTTTTGTTTATAAATACGCTCACTTTACTTATCTATGGAACTCTGAGTGAAAATATGGCTGATAAAAACATTGTAAGTCAATAGATGATAATCGTAAAAGTAAATAGATATAATTCTCAAGCAAGTAGAATATACTATGATCAAAATATTTTAATTTTGTTGACAGATTTTTGTAGTTTGTATCATGGCCTTATAATAATTAGACAACCACTGAAGATTAAGAAACAATAGACAGCTATTTCATCCAGATATGAAGCTTCTTAGCAGTCTTCATGTATGATTTTGCCAGAAATAAAACTTAGGATCTTCACACCCCTTATAGTTTCTATTTGTGATAGGGTTGTGGATGAACTATCTGGGCAGCATCATTGATGAACGCGGTGGATCAGATGCAGATGTGAGGGCGCGGATCGGCAAAGCAAGAGCAGCATACCTACAGCTGAAAAAACATCTGGAGCTCAAAACAATTGTCAACCAACACCAAGGTTAGAATTTTCAATACAAATGTCAAGACAGTTCTTCTGTATGGGGCAGAGACGTGGAGAACTACGAAAGCCATTATCCAGAAGATACAAGTGTTTATTAACAGCTGTCTACGCAAGATACTTCGGATCCGATGGCCAGACACTATCAGCAACAAGTTACTGTGGGAGACAACAAACCAGATTCCAGCGGAGGAAGAAATCAGGAAGAAGCGCTGGAAGTGGATTGGGCACACTTTGAGGAAATCACCTAATTGTGTCACAAGACAAGCCCTCACATGGAATCCTGAAGGTCGAAGGAGAAGAGGAAGACCAAAGAACACATTACGCCGAGAAATAGAGACAGACATGAGAAGAATGAACAAGAACTGGAAAGAACTAGAAAAGAAGGCCCAGGACAGAGTGGGTTGGGGAAAGCTGGTCGGCGGCCTATGCTCCATTGGGAGTAACAGGCGTAAGTAAGTAAGTAAGTAAGTTGTGGATGAACACTATTAAGGTGTTTTTTTTATATGAATGGAGAATTTGCCAAATCCATTCTGGTTTTAAATGATCAGTGATAAATTTTTTTCCCAAATAGTGTCATTTTTAAAATACCAGTAAAATGTGAGTTATTAAGTTACATTTCAATTTAAAAGTACACCTGTGGATTTGATATTATTTACCATAAATGTGAATAATATTCACATTCACCTTACTTTAGTGATTCATAGAGCATACTGATCCCAACATTTTGATGAAAAACCAGTTACCCTCTCTCTCTCTCTACAATATGCACTTATGTATGTATGAGAGAGTTATAATAATCCAATCAAGTGATATGACATCATCTAAAAAATGTTACAAGATTTTTTTTCAAGTTTTATTGAACTTGACTGCTTATGGAGTCTTATAACATTAAGACTTTCATCAAGAACAGATATTAACTAAGGAAACAGTAATATCGAGAAAAAAATGACTGTATTGTCTTAATTCGGACCTCTTAATTCATGTTCATTTGCAAGCCTGGACTAGCTTAATATTAAAAGTCTGGCAGTAAGTATAAAATCTTTAAATCACTAAGCCTCAATTAAATGGTTGATATTTTTCTCAAATTTAGTCAAAATAAGTTGGCTTTTCTAACCAGTAATATCTGTGATTATTGATTGTACTGAGAAATTATATTGCCTTATTTTAATAATGACGATTAGCAGACATGGACTTGCTTCAACTCATGAAATACATATTACTTACTAAGGAACTTAGGCCTATTACCTTTCTTGAGTCATAGGTATTCGATCACGGATCTCCAACCAATTCTGCCGTGAACTCTCCTCTCCAATTGTTGAAAAGTACTATTCGTAGTCTTAAGTTCTTACTCTGATTTTCAACGCCATAATTTCTTTGGTTTGCCACTTCTCCTTAAGCCATTAGTATTCTAAGTTAGAACATGCCTTAAGCTGTAGTCTCATGATTTCTACAGTGTGTGTTCTATACACATCCAACGACTTTTCTGAATCTCCTCCTCAACTGTTAACTAATATGTTCTCTATTACACCCGGTCATTACTGATGATCTCTGATCAATGGATGTGGAGTGTCTTGTGTAGAAACCATTTATAAATACGTGTAGATTTTCGGTGATGTTATTGGTGGTCGTCCAAGTTTCAGGTGTGAACAACAGAACCGTCTTAATGTTGGTTTTCAACATAGTGGGTTTGATGTTATATGACAGTTCTTTCGAATTCCAGATATCATTTAATTTTACGAATGTTGTCTTTGGTTTACCAATCCATACCTTCATATTTGCATCAGGTCACCCTTTTTAATCACTGATGCTGTCCAGATAAGTGAACGTTTCCACCTCTTCCAGAGTTTCTCCATCAAGTGTGATTTGGTCCATGCTCTCTGTGTTGTATTTTATGATCTTGCTTTTTCTTTGTATATGTTGAGGCCTACTGATGAAGAAGCTTCCGTTGCACTGGATATATTCACCGCATTTGTTGGTGTGAATGAAATAGAAGAGCTAGATCATCTACGAAGTCTAAGTAGTCTAGTTGTATCCAAGCTGTCAATTGTCTTCCGTGCTTCCCGTCAGATGTGGGGATCTTCATAATCCAGTCGACCACTGGAGGACAGGGAAAGGGGGAGAGTAAACAGTTTTGTCTGACTCCGGTCCTTACTTGGAATGTGTCTTTCAGTTGTCCTCCATGTATGACTTTGCAGTGTAGTCCGTCGTACGTATTCCTTATTGTGTTGACGATTTTCTCAGGTACTCCACATTGTCGAAGAAGGTTCCGTAGGGTTTTCCTATCCGCACTGTCGTATTCTCTCTCGTAGTCAAGGGAGTTGTTGTTTATTGATGAATTCCATCTGATCGATCGCCCAACAATCATTAACAGTGTCTCAATTCAGTTGACACATAATCAATCCTTATGAAATCCAGCTTGTTGATCTTGTATTTAGGTGTCTATTAAATCTTTCCTGGCACTGATAGTAGTGTGATGCCTCTGTAGTCCTTACACTTGTCAAGATGTCTATTCTTTTATATCTTGATGAGGAATCCTTCTTTCTAGTCTGCTGGAACTTGTTCTTTCTCCTAAGTCTTTCTGAATACGATGTGGAGCATCGTTGCAGTCACCCTATGTCTGACTTCATTGCTTCAGCTGGTAATAGTGCCCAGAGTTATCCTTCTCGAATGTAGCGTTAGGATCCCTCATCACAACGGCCAGGGTTTTTTTGGACACATTTTAGGATAGACTCGAACCTCACATAAGATTAATCTTTATCATCTTCACTGGTATTATTGGTACGTGAGTTCTTCATTCAATTGGTTTCTAACGAATTACAATCCCACTCTCAATAAAATTCTGTCAAATGTCAAGTCTTAAATAAATAACTCTTCTTTCAAGATTCTCTTGAACACTATCAAATATTTTGCTTACAAAAAATTGGATATTTTCACAAAATTTCAAACCAGTTTGATCCTACTTTGAATCTGTTACTTTTTTCAAGTAGTTGTTTTGAAGCAACGATTAGCAAGATCTATTCGAAATAAGCTCCTCAAAATCTCAATCTTAATTATAATTTCTAATTCAATTCTCATCCTTCAAGTTACCTACATGATTAGTGAAGCTGATACATTTGATACATAAACCTAACCAAACAAATCGTCAAACGTTATTTGACAAATTACACATGGTTATAGTGTAGTTTTGGGTGTTTATTAGGTTACCTGACTGTAGATATGTTGTAAATATATATATTAATACTATGTGTACAACTTCTTGTTCTAAACGGTATAACTTTTCATTGTTACGATTTAACTTTTAATATAATTACCAATGATTTACAATAGCATGTGCAAATATTTTTCACATCTAAACCAATTAATAGGGCCTCGATTTCGGTAATCCAGAAAGAGTTTGTTCACATTTTTTTCACTAAGTTTTCCTTTTAACTCCAATGGAAATTTCTTCAAATTAAATAAGCAAACGAATAATTATCATGATTTAAATGAATTTTGTTCGTCCATACTGACAAACGATTATTGAAACTAAAAATGATGAACATTTAAACATGCTCGGTTTAATCGCATATTTCAAGGTTTACCTATTTTCTAAATTAACTGAAAATTTAGACGTAGATAATGTACATGAATTTACGTTAACCTTAAAAAAAAAGAACCTAGTACGAATTGGTTCATCAGCATTACGAAAATGCACGTCTTTTTATTCGTCAGTAAAATTCTCATAAATCTTATTCACGTGTCATCTCATTGATCCCTATAAATCACAATCTAATAATTGATGTCCAATTGTAAAATTATGATTGGTCGATTTCTATTAACGTATGAAAACGGACTAAATTACTATTGGTTGATTTTTGTAGCAAAAAATAAATAAAAGCCGAGTAATTAAGTAGAGTTAATCATACTAATTACTGCAATTGTAATGACTCTTTATTCTGAATTTGTTCAGAGTCCACAGACTGGAGCTATGTCTAAACAATCACCAAAGTTATTTAAACAACAACGACAACAACAATCTCATATTACATTTAATCATAGTAAACATCATAAAGATAAATTAGACGATACTGATTCGGGATTTTTAAGTAGGGCTACAAGTATTGAAAAATTATCAAATAATAGTGTACATGATACAATTTCTACAGTATTTTCTATTGAATCATTACAATCATCAGTTAATGAACATGATACCGACAAACGACAACAATCAGAACGCAGAAGTTCATCAGGACAAAAATTAGCAAAATTATTAAATGTTTTTACACCATGTCGAAATCGTATTGCACGACGGAGTAGATCATTTGGTGATATAAATAAAACTTTAAAATCTAATCATAAATTTAACTGGAAATTTAACACTTGTTCATCACAATTGAAGGTAAGTACCGAACATATTTTTAAAGATTTTTTAATAAAATAATAAACTTAATAAAAATTTATTGTATTCATGGAATATTGAACTAGTAAACACCACTAGATGGTAGGAAGTCATTTTATTTTCTAGTAAACTTTCGGGTGAGCAAATCTGGGAAAGAGTAACTATCCAATTATCTCTTATGTTCATTTGTTCTTTATTGTATATTACTGTATATAGATATAAAATTAACTACATCTAAATTGATATCTATTTTTATCTATACTAATCCAATTAGAAATATAGGTTTGGGCAATTTGGATGACTGACTACCATTTTTAAATCCTAATTTTTCCACTAAATTAATGCTTGTAACTAAAAATAACTTTCACACACTACTCATAAACACTGTATAAGAATAACAAATAAATATTTAAGCATTTGATTCTCGAAAAGTGGACTCTGTCAGGTATCGTTTAATTAATTATTGATATCTGAGCCTATTAAGTGGATATAAAACTGTATTATTCTGTTATTCCTAACTTTTCCACAGCACATAGTTGAATATATTTCTTAACTTATGTTACACTACATTACGTTCAACTTCATTGAGTTATATCATTTAAAAATATCACAATTTTGCTTAGCCGAAATAGCCCTAACAATTATTTGTAGAATTTACTCAGTGAATTAGCATAATAAAGTAGGCATTGATTGAATTTGACAATTATTTTCATGATCTCAACATGTTACTAACCATCTGCCCAATGTGTTAGTTACTATTGCCATTCGTAACACCATATTTGATGGACAACTTAGTAAAGGATTACCAATTAAATTGTCATTCGATTGCATAATTAAAATGTCTATTTTGTCAATACCATGTTTCATCTTGTCAACATGATTTAGACAGTCCATTTTAGTAGGGTTAATTTAATATTCATTTGACATGTAAATAGTCACACAGACACGTAATCACATGGTCCCTTTAGGTTGTAATTGTTACTAAACAAATGCCAATATATAACTTATCTTTCGTAATTTAGTAAACTGTTTTTATTGTGTGCTTCTTAACTGTATTTTTATAGACATGTCCATCTTAGATACTAAAATATTTATGATAAGTAGATGATTATTTAAGTTTTTATTTGTGTTATGTTGATGTTGATCTGGTAAATGGACGATCTTTTTTGTTACATATCTTTGATTAAACGTATGTTATTGTATAATTAATGAACCGAATAATCAACGAATTATATCATAATAGAGATTAGTCAGATCTGTAAATGATCAGATGGTATGTAATGAACTCATTATGGACACATAAAAATCATGGATATGTTTTACGTAAATAATAGATGTATGTTAGATATAATTGAAAACCAAAATTATCAAGGAATAAGTAAGATTATTTCAATGGTAGTAACCAATTCTATCCGATGTTTGTTGTCAATTAGTTTGTAAAACTTTATACTGAACCATATGATACTAGAAATTCAATCTGTTCTCTTAAAGAGGGGTTGTCAAGATCATATAAGTAAGGTTCTATAACATGCCTTTTTTGTTCACATGTTTACGCTGTATGTATACAGTGACGATGGCAACAAATGTTAAGTCATTTTGGGAAAGACGGTAGTTGACGAATAGCGTTTGATTGTTAATCATCTAAAAAAATGAAGTGAGTATAGAGTATAGAGTGGAGAGATGTTCATGAAGTTTAACTATATATTTATCCTAGCCAATCTTTTTCGGTTATGTATTCACATTATTCGAGCAGTTTATTCCTAAAATTATCAATTTACGGATATTATTAAGAATTATTTAGTGCTGTTAACTTTATAACAGTGATATTTAATGACATAAAGTGTGTGAATAGCCGTATTGACCAGTTGTTAAAACACTTAAACACTTAGAGCAGGTTTCGAACCCGTTGCTGTGTTTAACTACTTTGACTGGCCAATAGGGCTATTCACACATTTTATATCATCTACTCTGATTTGTGGAACCGGTTAGTATCACTAACCTTCACAATTATTAGATTATGGTTCATAGTTAAGTATACAAATTCGTACCTGGTGAATAAATTAATAATAGAATAATAAAACGTAACCATCACAAAATTCGATATTAATTGGGGACAAATGGGAGTAATTCTTATTGATATTATCTTGTTGGTTCAACACTTTCCTTTATCTGTTTAATTGTTGTTGTCAATAGAAATTTCACACAGAAATACAATAATTTCATACTTAATTTAACTAATAAATTAAAAACTGGGTCATTGTTGCTGCTGCTGTTGTTGTTATCGTCATGTATATAAATAACAATTAGGTCAGAAAAGAAAAGAAAGTTGACTGTTTTTTTTAAAAAAATAGATAATTTTATCAATATAAATCAATCGATCAGGAGATTTTCAAGTTTTACTGACATTAGACCCATTCAATTTGAGTTTTTAAATTTTTTTTCTCTTATAAACAGATTCATGTAAAATGAAAGATTATTAATTGGATACAACTACACATACATACCTACCTACATACATACTAATGATGAACTAACATTGATAAACATATTTACATTTTGACATCTATCAACAATTTATCCATAATAATACAATTGTCTATAGGTATTTTTCTTTCTATTGTTTCTAATTGAATATGAATGACAAATATTATACACGTTAGTGCTTAGGATATTTTTTTAATTTTTAAATATTATTCATGTCATATTATATTGTTTCGCCCTCACATTCATTACCAAAAAGAAAAGTGTGTAATCGTTTTTATTTTAGGTGTCTGTGTGTGCGTGTAACTATACACTTGTCCTGTCCCACATAATTACGGTTTAAATAATAGAGAATATAACTTATTCTATAAATGTAGCAGATAATTAAAATGAGATTTTAATGATTTAGAGGGTTGGTTAGATGAATAATTTTTACAATTTACAATCAATGATGCTTTCAGTTAATGTTAGTTTACGGTGTGAACTACATTGAAAAAGATGTATATTTACTCAAAATAAATACTGAATTATTGTCATTATTCTATTTTTTTGAACAGTCTATCCCCTTTTGTTCCCACGGTATTGGATAAAATGTAGAAGCCAATTGATTTTTACCACTGATATAGTCATTCATTTGACAATATATCGAGTAGGAGATGAATTATTTCATGTATTTCAAAATGAATAAATCACCTTTATAGTGGGATAGATAATTGTAATTTACAATTTCAGGAAGTAATGTGTTGAAAGTGTAGTAGTTATCCATGTTTCATTATGTTTTATTTGTAAATTATCTTTTTAATTTGATTATTATTATGTTGTATAGGTTGTTGTACCAACAAATGTTCCATTGGTGACATCACGTACCACATTATCAATTAGCAGAAAACATGATGATATATTAAATGAATCAATACGTTATAATAATAATAATAATAATAATAATAGTAACAGTAATAATGGTTCACCATCATCCTCCATATTTTTCAATTCCAATTGTTCTTATTCTACACAATTAGATATTTTCATTGCTGAACCAAATCAAGATTTGTATGAATTCCGTAGACGTTATCCATCGCAATTTCTAGCATTAGTTACAAATTATTTAGGCTTCTTAGTATTCACCTCAGATGAATTAGATCAAATTCGTGAAATTTTAACAAAAGATGCTAAACAATTACAGAATACAATGCTAATATCATCAGCAACATCGACGACAATAGTCAAGACAGATCCGGCAACTAATAAGTCTGAAGTCAATGATAATAATAATAATAACAGTAATACTGGTAATAATATAAACGAAAGCAGTAGTAAAACACAATATACACCAAGAAAAATGTTAAGTCGATTACGCGAACAAAAACAAAATGGTAAGTTATTGTTCGTATAACGTTTGATTTGATTTAGTTAAGCAAATAGTTTAGTTTATAAGTGTTATATATAAACATACAAAACTACTATCAACTTATTTCTACTTAAGTAGTGGAGAAATATCACTGCACCTTAAACAAACGGGGTGTAATTCAGAGCTGATTACATAAACCTGCACTTGATAAAATGAGTTTAACTGATTAGCTTGTAAAAAGTAAGCTGCTTGATTTAAAATTATTAACAATCTATTTTTTGGGGGGGGGGGAATTAGGTTATATTTATACAAGTGTTTGTTTATGTTAAGTCCCGAAAAGTTCTAACTGTCAAATGAACTGAAAGACATTTTTAAAAAGTTATATCAATGATTACAGGAAATGAGTGACACAACATTTGTCATTTAGTTACTAAATTGTCACATCTACTTTGGTTAAGACAACTAAGTAGTATTACTAATACTCATACTTGGAATGTGGCTTGAAGGTATACAAATGAAGCACGTTTAGGAAAGTTGACTTCATTAAAAAAATATCACTTATATTGATTAACCTAGTTGATTAATATTGTCATATATGAGAGTCTGAATAAAATCGGCTTACGGAGAACATTGAATTCCAATTCAATTTTACAATACGATACTATGCATACCTAAGGACTTGAATTTCGTGTATGTTCGTGGATGTACAGTTGCAAGGTGTCAATTATTTTTCATTTGTTGTCAACTTGTAATGTAGAATTATTTTTAAGATTATCCGTATTCACTTCATCTAATCTCTATGTATCTTATTCTTCTTTTCAACAGTAAACAAAATAATTTGATATAGTTTATGATAAATATTGGTTATAATCGCATTATAAGAACCATATATTTCTATGCTTTATTATGTAAATATTTCTTTTGTTTGTAGCTTCCAAAGAGAATGAAATTAATTATTGGTATACAGTGGTCAATGCAATTTTGCGATTTATGCTTAGAAATGAGAATTGTAAGTACATATACTAATATATTTTATCAATCTATTTATCTATCTATCTCACTCTTCCTCAGTATATATATTAGGAAATGATGGTAAATCAGTTGATGAGGTTGTGAATCTTCATCGACTGAGATGGTTAGGCCACGTGTTACGTATGCCTGAACACAATTTACCACGACGCGCTATGCTGACTAGTATAGGGGATGGTTGGAAGAGAGTTAGAGGCGGCCAAACCAAAACGTGACATCAGAGCTTGAAGTCACTAACCTCTAGTCTGAACCATGTTGGAAGATGTAGACTACTTGTTTTGGGTCCGCGTGAATATTGTAACCAATGGTTGGAGACTCTGTGTGACATGGCTCAGAATCGATCACAATGATGTAGGTGTATACACTCTTTGTCTTTCCTTAAACTGTGAGATTAAAATTGCTTCATATCTGTCTTTCTTCCTGCACTATATCCTTATATACAACCTATCTTTTATATACTACCACCACTAAATTAACTACTTCTATGAATTCGGTTTTCATCTTCTTGTGTTAACGAGGTATGGCAACTTGGACCGATGCATATATATATATATATATATATATATATAATGTGTACAATATGATCTTAGATATATGGACGCATGATTATTATCTTATCTGTTAGTTAATTCTTATTATTTTTTCACTTCTTTCCAATTTAGATAAACATCGATTTATTTTTCGACGTCCTGGAAATCAATCAAATGTAAATAATTTAGAAAAAATTTTATTTCATCAACCAGGACTCTCATCTACTTCATTTACATCTTCTAATATGATTACTTCCAACAATACTTCATCATCATCTTCATTATCATTTCCTATTTCATCAAATTCATTGGAAAAATACAATTCAAATAGACATTATGAAAATCAGTTTACAACTGAAATGAATAATATTGATAGAATACTACATGAACATGATCCATCAGTAATTGCTTGTTTATTAGCTCGTATTTTACGTAGACAAGGTATTGGTTTAATACCTAATCCATTACGTCGTTTATTTATTCAATTAATTAGTAGTATCAAACAAAATGAAATTTATCAACGTCGTGCTATACGTTTATTATTTCTATTATGTCCAATCCGTTTAGTTCAACAAATTATGAAACCTTTATTTGAATTAATGGCTAAAGTTGCAAATGAACCAGAATGTGAAGTAGATGAAACTAGTTTAGCCGTATTATTTTCACCGATATTCTTTCTAGATCGTTCAACTACTACACCAATTTCATTAGCTAATCCTTTACCAATACATGTATTAAATTTATGTGTTAGATTAGCACGAGATGAATTAAAAACAAACTTATCTGTTGCAAGATTATTTCAAATTCCTTCATTATTTTTACATGATTGTACAAGAAATTTAATTTTACATCAAGTAAGTATTATTGTTATCATCAGTTAACCTCTTTTTTTCCTTGTTGTTATAACTTTTAAATGGTTTACATAAATATTGCTATTAGATCGTGGATGTGCAATGTTGACAAGTCTCATACTAGGACGAAACAGCCGTCTACTGCTTCCAGGTCTTCAATGGTGATCTGACATGGATCGATTTATGATCTCGATTCGAATTCAACAGTCTTCATAACCCTATAGATAGATAGATATTGAATATCATGTTTATACTATCTTTCATGTTGTTAATCATTCTGTTGATCAGATTGATATGAAGCAGTTCATTACAGTGGATCATTTCGAATATGATCCTACTGTATAATCGACAACTCAAGTTCTATGTCATTAGGTAATTAAATTAATACATCTGTGATTAGATTGCATTACACGAAATGAATCCAAAGCTTATTCAGTATACGCTAACTACTTATAAACATTTCATATATATAATGAAATATACATTTGAGGCTTTATGTTCAACACTAGAATAAGTCTTATACTCATGATAATGAAAAAGTTCTTTTCATTATCTTAAATTATTTCGATCATAATTTTGAATTATTCACAGTATGTTACATAATATCATTTCTAATTTTGTTTTAACTATTATAAGTACAATCAGATCTAATCAACCTTGAAAATGAAATCAATAATTACTCAATTTTTCTTTTAAATATCATAATTTCATTATATAATGACATTTATATTCATGTCATGTCTTTCTTTTAACATTAAATTCTACTGATCGTTTTACATCACCTATATATTAGATAGATCTGATCATTATTACTCAATATTATTATTACTATTATTACTTTCTAGCAGATCAATAAAAAAAGTAGGCATGTGGCTTAAACATATTTGGCTCTTCAGGACAACTCACCGACTCGTTTGAAGTAAAGACCGGTGTTAGGCAAGGTTGCTTACTCTCACCCTTTATCTTTCTCCTGGTGATCGACTGGATCTGACTCTTCTATCACAAACGCAACAACAAATGCAGGAGAAAACGACCAGTGTAGCAGCAGTCTCAGCAGCAGTAGGTCTCAATATAAACAAAGAGAAAAGCAAGACTCTCCGATACAATACAATATGCACCAATCCAATTACACTTGACGGAGAAGCTTTGGAGGATGTGGAAACCTTTACATATCTGAGCAGCATCATTGATGAACACGGTGGATCAGATGCAGATGTGAGGGCGCGGATCGGCAAAGCAAGAGCAGCATACCTACAACTCAAAAACATCTGGAGCTCAAAATAATTGTCAACCAACACCAAGGTTAGAATTTTCAATACAAATGTCAAGACAGTTCTACTGTATGGGGTGGAGACGTGGAGAACTACGAAAGCTATTATCCAGAAGATACAAGTGTTAATTAACAGCTTTCTACGCAAGATACTTCGGATCCGTTGGCCAGACACTATCAGCAACAAGCTACTGTGGGAGAGAACAAACGAGATTCCAGCGGAGGAAGAAATCAGGAAGAAGCGCTGGAAGTGGATTGGGCACACTTTCAGGAAGTCACCCATTTGTGTCACAAGACAAGCCCTCACATGGAATCCTGAAGGTCAAAGGAGAAGAGAAAGACCAAAGAACACATTACGCCGAGAAATAGAGACAGACATGAAAAGAATGAACAAGAACTGGATAGAACTAGAAAAGAAGGCCCAGGACAGAGTGGGTTGGAGAAAGCTGGTCGGCGGCCTATGCTCCATTGGGAGTAACAGGCGTAAGTAAGTAAGTAAGTAATAAGGTTTGTGAATTGAACGAACTGATTATTATCCAGGCAACATCTTCATGCCACATTAAGGCCAACATTAGTTCTAATAAATGTGCATTATTTGCATGACATGTGTGCCAAACTTTACAAATACAATGTACTTGAAATGCTACAATTTTGTTCATAAATAGACTATAATCTATATACATTGAATGCACCATGGCAACATAAATGATGATACATTAAAAAAACAAAAAATGAATTATTCAATCATCATTATTAAATGTTTTAATGTATCCAACCTTTTCAATGGCTTATTATTATTATTATTATTTATTATAAGTGCATT
>NC_031497.1:10653355-10664985 GCF_000237925.1 Schistosoma mansoni
ATAAATAAATAGATAAAACAGGAAAAAAAATCTCTAACCATTTTGATTAGTTTTATAGTTCACTTTGTCGAAATGAGAATAACCAAGACATATGGAATAGAAATGACTGAAATGTTTCAATGTTATCTTTGAAAAAATGAACATTTTGAGTAATACAATTTTCTGTTTCTCTCTCTGCCTCTCTTCCTCACTGAATATGTAGTGATTTTGTGTGTGTGTGTGGGTGAGCGAGCGGGGTTATTCGTATGTGCACGCCATTAAACCCTCAAGAAGAGGCTAGTTGAGTTGAAATAGATAAAGCATTACGTGGACTAATATCTTTTCTCTAAAAAAAACAGTTGAATAAATAGAATCTTTGGTCTGAATGAAAATGTTTGAATTGACCTTTCTTGGGTTTTATAAAAACCAATTATATATGCTTAAATTTTACTAATGTTTATTTAAATTTTATTAAAATATTTAAATGTAATGCTGTGATAATGATGTTTTAAGGTAAATATAGTTCACAGTGGTCTATCAGTTAGTATCTGAAACACTTGAATAACAAATCACCGGTTTCACCATTGTTTAATCTACCTACGTTTGGTCAGACAAGTAACACTAGTGAACCTTGCACAAAGTATTGGTGCTCAAAGTCGTGTATATGATCTGGGATTTCCTCCCTAAGGCCACCTGCTTGAGTATCTGGGCTACCTATTCCTGCCATCTAGATATTTCAACAAGATATCTGTTTCCTTGTTTGTTTAACAGATCATTATGTCAATTAATTGCATAACTTATTCAGGTGCGTTTGTGAAAAGTTCACGATATTTCGCTGTACAAGTTACAAAGATGTACAGTCGGAGACATCATGATGGCTGGCAATATGCATTAAAAAGAATGAAGATTATTCAGATGTTGACTTCTGAAATGTAACTTATCATCCACATCAATCAAAAATAGGAAACGGAAGCTCGCTGAAATACTTTGTGCTGATAATTCTATATCGTACCAAAAATATAATATTGAATAAAGCTAATAATAAATAAATAAGTATATAAATAAGTATATATATGAATGCAATCGTTTGATTTTTCTTTGTACGAATTTGTACAAATTATTATTGACTCGTGAATTCAACTGTGAAAATACTACAATCTCCATAAATCATCATCCTGATAATGATCATGTGTTCATCAATGGCTAGCTTCAATGGTGTGAATGGTTGCACGAAATCATAGATCGATTTAAGTTAGATATTAAAACCGTTGGATGTCGGTTCAGTGATCTAGAGGTTAAACGTTTGATCTCGAGATCAAAAGTCATGGGTTCGATTCCCACGTGCAGAATCTTGGATGCTCACTGCTGAAGAGTCCTATTCTAGGATGAAATGACTGTCCAATGCTTCCAGGTTTTCAATGGTGGCCTAGCTTAGATTAACTCATGAATTCAACTGTTAAAATACTGCAATCTCCGCAAATCCCCATACTGATAATAAGTGTTGTTAAACTTATCAATCTGGGCTACTACATTCTTTTTAATGTACATTATATTTTAAAATCTATTCACAATGGTTATAACCTTAAGTTTCAATACTACACTTCAAATAATTAATAATTCATTTGAGTTTATGAGTTATATATAATTTTCAATTTGTTACTGACTACAAGGTCATTAAATCATTCTATTCGTGAAATATTATGATCAACAATGATTTAACCCTCATAGTTAACAGTCATGTCATACAAATGTACTTATATAAAGTTCATCATCAGCTATAAATCGATCAAGTTCAAATTAGATTTCTTTCTACTAAATATAGTATTCACTAATATTTCACATTTATTTTACAATTTGTACTTCACATAATGTTATGTACTTATTTGGCCAAATATCGAAATATATTTTAATATACATTTAATCTATGTCTAATATTAACTGAATTGAAAGTTTTCATATATATGACTAATAAATGATCATATTAGTGTTATTTGAATCCTTATGTGTGTGTATGGATGTATATATATATATATGTATGTGAGTATGTACTCGTGATTGTTTGTCTCTCAGCTTATTTTCCTATGTGTTTAATCATTCGAATAAATTAAAGTACCATAACGAAACTGCGACAGAATTACCCTTCAATATTAAATTTGTCATTGAAAATTTATCCGACCGGTTATCTTCCATCTGTTTGTTAAATATTATTTATCAACTAATTATAAAAAAATGTCCTTTTTGTTTTTAAAAGATTGAATACCATTATTTTTGCAGCATCAATAAGTTGAACCATGATATCTTTATTTATCAATTTTGATGAGAAGTATTAGATGACCTTTGTTTTTCAGATATGAGTATTAAGGTTTCTTCTTGTTATACACGTGTGTATGTATATACTATTTCATTAGACCTATCAAACTTTTGAAGTTAACATTTTGGTTTCATACTAATTATGTGCCATGATTAATTTTTGTTCATTGATCCGTGTATATTTTACTTTTTGATATATACAATAATTCATTGTCAAAACGACAATATCAACAAGATATTTCCTTGAATTTGTTGCATCTTATAGTTTGGTTACCAAGTTAGAGATTGTGAATTCATACATTCATTATGAAATATACTTTTATTTATTTGGTTAATACAATTAACTTAATTGTGTCTACTGTATTGCGTAATCGATTTTAACTTTCATTGTTTCTTTTTTTTTCAAATTAGACATCAGACAGTCCTGCTTTGTGTTGTAGTCTTAAATATTGTGTTACTATGACACCAAGTCCACGTTCACAAGGGAAGAAATCGAATGAATCATTGATAAAATCGGATACATCTACCATGAGTACAAAATCAAATAATCCCATAGTAAGTAGATTGTGTTGTTATTTTATTTTTAAAGAAAGTCGAGTATTTTGTTAACATTTCCCCAAACTATTACGTAACATTAACATTGTCTCAACACCAATTAAGATTAATGTGAGATAGTTGATTGTTCTTTACCATACAGAGTAAACAATGAATACTAATTAGTAGCTGTGTTATAACATTCAATGGGATTTTCTTGTTGTCGACATTAATTTTCATATTATACTATGACATATTTATATATAATGTACCAGTATGGAGGATTTATGGCGATTGTGATATTTTTACAGTTAAAATCACGAACTGAACTTAGCTAGACCACCATTGAAAAACTGCAACAACTAGATGGTCGTTTTATTCAAGTATAGGACTCTTCAGTGATCCATGTTCACAAGTCCGAGAGTGGAGGTCAAACCCAGGATCTTCGGTCTCGTATGTAAACCCTTAAACTCCAGACCACTTAGTCTGTATTCAGCAGTGTCAGTGTTTAATTTCAATCATTCTATGAACTCGTGCAACCCTTCATCTATTATGTGCGCTGTATAACTATTATACACCCGACACGGATTGAACTCTACTGGTATATATGGTGTATGGATAATCGCTTGTAAACTGGATGATGCTTAGTTGAAATTCATTTTGAACAAAATGTACCATTCAATGATTCCTTAAGATCCATTTAAAGAATAACACTAAGAGACGAGAGATACATGTGACTAAAATAAAAATTTAAGGCAGCTTGATGAAAGTTTTTATTACAAATAAGAAGCATTCACCTATAATAGTTATTTTATTGATAACGTAAATTTCTTTGTGTTTTTCTCCATAACACGATTGTTTTCGTTTTTTAGGTTAATTTAACAGCTGCATTCTTAGCTAAAAGACCGCGTGCTCATTCCCCTGCTATCGGTAACTCAAAGGATTGTGTCACTCCATTAGTTAAAAATGTAAGTCAAGTCGAAGACGCTATTTTAATTTATTTATTACATTAGTTATTCATTATATGCGTGGTGGGCATGATTTCATATCTAATACAATGTAGATACATACATGTGAATGTACATAATTCAGTAAAAAAAGAATTCTCATTATCCAATATAGACAATAGGGTCATCATACCATAGATGTTTATAGATCTAGATCAGTGTATTAGATATCCACGTTCATTTGGCGTAGTACAGGACGCGTTACTTTTATGATTCATAAACATGTTTCGGTAATTATCATAAGAGGTATTATCTTATTAAGATTTGTCTAAATTTCTGTTTCATAATCTAGCTGAATAAATATTCAGCAAAATCGAAGGAATTCT
Source organism: Schistosoma mansoni (assembly GCF_000237925.1). Taxonomy (NCBI): domain Eukaryota; kingdom Metazoa; phylum Platyhelminthes; class Trematoda; order Strigeidida; family Schistosomatidae; genus Schistosoma; species Schistosoma mansoni. The sequence goes on from NC_031497.1 coordinate 10,657,512, forward strand.
AATAATGAAAAAAGTTAATGTCATGTTCAACTATCTCTGTTTACAAAAGTAAACTGAATGACGTGACATCAGATGATGGTTAAAGTAGGTCAAATGAAAAGTTCGTTTCAAGTCCATGGAGTCACTAACTGTTGGTTTAAGCCACGTTCGTAGATCCATACTATCCGGTTAGAATTCGTTCAGAAACTGTGATCAGTTGTACGAGACATTAAGTGACATGACTTGGAATAGGTTAGATGCATTTATTTTTTACTTCTCTCATGATCTTGAGTTCTAGTGTTTCTTGGTATATACCTTTTCATTCTTCCATTTTAAATCATATTCTCAATATTCAGTCTTTCCTCTTATCGGTTCTACCGTAGTAAATGAAAAACTGAGGTGAGGGAAATCACTTTATTGCTGAACGCTATATTACAGAGTTCATTCCTGAAATATGAAAATCATGCATTAAATATATTATTTGCATATCTTCAGTTGTCCTTTACATACCTCATAATTCTTTTAACTCTGCTGTTATTACAATCGCTTTTTATTGCTCTTTTTATTCTCTTTAATTCAATCTTCCCAAATTTCTGCTGACAGGCATTTCACTATCAATTGATGCTACATACTACTTACAATTGTCAGCATAAGTAGCATACACCCAACTACTACAGTTATTTTGATCCCTTTTGATATTCATCTTAAGAATTTCATTGAATGATGATGATTTATAACAGATTGACTCAACAATGAATTGTTCTAGGTTATGCATTAGTTATTGCCTGACATAATTAAAATAGATGTAAAAGTTATGCTATGAACGATAATGATTTAACCCTTTTATTATTCATGTCTTCAATTTCTTTCTTTCTAGACTTTACACGGTCCAACACTTGATTTTCGAATACGTCGTACACCTACACATACTGTTTTACGTAATCAAAGCGTAAATATGATTCGTTCACCTGTATCAGCAATTTGTGGTCATTCAAATGGGAAATCATCTAAATCAGAAAATCAAATGATATATTTGTAGTAACAACAACAGCAGCAGCAACAAGAAAATAGAACACAACATTAATCCATCATCTTCATACACATTTTCAATCGTATTGTACATATCATCAACTTGATGTTTGATACCAGTCTCCTCATCACTGTGTAATTATTGTATTATATCCATGGTGAAAATTTATACAGATCAGTATTGTTAACAAATTGTTACTTTCTTACTTTCTTTCTGTTCATAATTTCATTTGATTTATTTCATTTGTTTTTTTCGTTTATTTACTTTTATATGTTATACAATAGTGTCAAATTATTGTATTCCCCCCTATTGAATTTTATTTTCCTATAATAGATTCATTCTGTTAACGGTTAAAAATGACAAAAAAGAACCCAGTACTTCATGTAAAATAAACTAATATTACGATGGTTTGTCAAGTTTTCGACAAAGATTTTTGTAATTAATGTGTACATTATTAATAATAACTATTTTCAACTGTTTCCCTACACACACACACACACCTAATCATTGTTTACTACCCTCTGTTATATTCTTTATATTATTTAAAAGACAAATGATAAATTGTGTAAATTTATTCATTTTTACAAAAATTGTAAATAATTTCAATTAATTTGTTGTTTATCATTGATTTTTTTTCTGAAAATAAATAAGATTCGTAAATGTTTTATTATCAGTTAAGGGTTGTGGGGATTGTTGAGATAATAAACCGATCAATGTTGGTCCACCATTGAAAACTTGCAAGCACTGGGCTGCTGTCTCGTCATAGTATGGAACATTAACCCTGTTGGGTACCGACTCAGTGGTCTAAAGATTAAATATTGACACACGAGACCAAAGGTCTTGGGTTTGGGTCCCAGATGTGGGGTCGTTGATGTTGCGCGGTTGAGACGGCCGTCTAGTGTCTCCAGATTTTGAATGGTGGTCTAACAGAGCTCGATTCATGATCTCAATTAGAATATTTGGGTTTATAAATGAGTAGTTGTTAAAATAAATAGCATCGAAACTATTACTTTAATGTAAATCGATCAGAAAATTATGATAATGACAACAAGTAAATCATTTTTATGTTGTAAATCTTACGTCTCGTTGTCTAGTACATAATTGTACACTTTTTTCATAGTTGTGTACGAGCATAGTTATGTTACAATTGTTATTCGGTATGAAAAACTGTAGTAAAATGAATACTATGAAGTTATCATTAGCAGTGTCGATATTCCTTTATTAATATTTATAGCATGATGTGATGCCTAATTTTATAAATGTTTCATGTGATTTTTTAATGTAAAGTTTGTGATCAATATTATTTGGATCCTATTTTACAATTTAGTTGCTAATTCCCTGTATTATAAGTGTGCGAAGGAAATTTATGTGTTTTGACTAATTCTTAGCCACCAAAGGTAACTTAGTTATGAGAGGAAATATTATTGATCATTTCTGATACAAAGTGAGTATTATGTTCTATATTTACTATCATTGATTAACTGAGAATTTTCATAAGAGAGGGCAGTACATTGTCTTAAATCTTTATTGTACAAACTAACTAAGGTTTCAATCTCTGAATAATTATGGAATATTTCTCAGATACATTAATTTTTTAAACATGTAGGCATTCGATAATATACATTGATTTTATCATTACAATAAAAATTCAGTTAAGACTTGCAATTAAGGAAAAAGTAAGTAGAAAATAAGATGTAATAAATTGTAGTTGAAAGATAGTTGAAAGAATCTTGTGAAAATTGGTTTAGTTAGTAGTTTGTATTTGCCACAGATTGTTTTAAGATGGAATAACTTTTACAAGCAAAGAAGACTGGACAACTGTCTAGTTCTAGCATGAGACTCGGCAGTGCACATACCAGCGAACTCATAACACATGTAGCCTCAAAAACACCCAGTACTATTGGTTTGGTTATAATTAATTCACTGCCGACATACCTGTACTCCTCCAGTCGAAACATCTTATTAGAATTTCAGGATCATCTTGAAATAAGTCACTGGTGAAACAGTCATAAATACAACTTATTAATTAATTTGTATATGAATGAATGGTCTAAGTAAATATGTATTTGTGTGCGCGTGTGGAATAGTCAATATACAAGGAGTAACAATAAAATGATCATACAGTCAAGAAAACAATAGTTTTTTTTGAAAAAATTGAAAGCAAAATAATAGAATTAATCACTGAAAAATCAGCGAATTGAAAGAATACAGGTTGAAGATATTGACCTTCTGATAGTTATAAACACGTGTCTGAATGTGTGTTGCTACTAATTATGGTGATAGACATAGAGATTTTCCGTCTGTAATCCTGTTACCGCCATCTTTTTACTAAATAAATTAACTAGATGACCTTACATTGTAAAAAAATTACGCTAATACTATGACAACCATTAAGATTTTCCTAAACATAATAAACAGAATGAATAATCAACAATCACATACATGTTAATGTAACCATTCATCTTCATTATCATCACCATCGTCATTATCATTATGAAGAGAGAATGTTGTTTTTCTATTTTCTTCTCTTCTTGTCAAGATAAAGAAAAATCCTAAGGGTATCCTGATACCAGCATAACTAGTTTTCTTCTCATTTTATTTCATCCCAGTATACTATCTTTATACGCATGTATGTAAACATTTAAGACGTTGTAACTAGCTGATAACAAGTTATTTAGACATGAAGTATAGTTGAATATATAAATAAACTAACAAGAGAGTAAGGAAAAAAAATCAGTTAGAAAGCTACTCAACTACAAAGAGAGTGAATCAATAGAGAGAAATAATGATTTATACATATTGTGATATTTTGATTAACCAGTAGGTGTTTTATGCCTAATTTAAATGATTTATTGCTAAATTTAACAAGTTTCCATTGTTTAATTATGAAAATAATGAGAAATTATGACTAATCGTTCAGACTACTAAGTAAAGATTAAACGATAAACATTGTAATGATAAAAAGAGAAAAAAATTTCTTGTATTATAACATGCATCAAAGAGTAACCTATTAGGGAATACTTAGACAACAGAAGACTTAACAACAAAACTCAACTATTTTTAATATTTAAGTAGATGGTCAAGATCCATATACCTTCTTGTATATGTTGGACACAGAATTGAATGCTATTAGGAAATGACAAAGGTATACGTTAGATCATTCGAAAAGATTTGGTTCTATCTTCCATATGACCACTATCAACTGGGTATCTCAAGATCATTAAAATATATTCCAACAGTTTCATAACAAGTATTTTTGAGAATATAAGTAATCTTTAATGCAAGTTTACAAGACCTATATCCTATTACTAATGAGAGAAATAGAACAACATCAATAACAAAATAAAGATCAGCACTCCACTGTTTAAGTTTATTGATAATTTTGGAATGAGGAAAGCTCTACCTTATTTAATATTCAATGATAGCGTGATATCTAGCATTTTTGAGTACCTTTCCGTTCACATAGCGTCAATACTGCATAACGAAGTGTAATTTTCATTGGGGATTTCATTTCAGTCATCTACAGATAGCTGCATTTGTCTTGTGAGTACACAGCATTGTAGCACATTTTTGCAATATCTAGCTGTTATCCATTCAACTGTTGAGTAGATGGTGCACATAAGAGTAGAAGTTTCGCTGGGGATTTCAATTCATACTTTGATCTTCCCTTTACTTGATTTTTTCATTCTGAGATTTAGACTGTGCTACAGTGTTGTGTGCCCACAAGACAAATGCAGATATCTGTAGATGATTGAAATGAAGTCCCCAATGAAAGTTACACTTTGATATGCAGCACTGACATTATGTTATTTAGTTTATATATAATATGCCCTTGTGGGCTAGAGTAATTTTGCATTGGTTTTTAGGAGAACCAGACACCGCCCTCAGGCTTAACCCGAGCAGTACAGCTCAATTCCGCCTCACAAGAGAACCAGACACCATATAGGCTTCAACGCTACAATCTGAATGGTAAAGTTCAAACTTGTGGTGCAAACACACAGGTACCAAGCACCCTGGTGGATCATTCGCACCATTCATATACACATTCACATCATATATATTATTATTCTGATCAATGATCGTGTAAATCAACTATGTACAGCATGAACAAGCCAAAGTTGACCCATTCCGCTTACACAACAGTCAAACTCATTACCTTTAGCAAGGCATGTCGCGCCTTACAATGTTCTAATGACAATGACCCTTGAGAACACTGAAAAGCAACCACCAGTATGAATGATATCGGTTAACCAGCAAACCAATTTTGCGCATGAACAGCCAGAAAACCTTGCCAAAGTAATGCCGAATCATCCACATATGAGACCTTCAGCTCTACATGGCAATATAGCTGACTCTATGTGAACAGAAATGTACTCGAAAATGATAGATATCACACTATTGTTGTACATTGAAAAAAAAGAATGATTATTCTCACCCGTCTTTACTAAACAGACCCTTCAATCTTAAAGTAAATTTAATGTCGGTGGAGTTTTATTATGAAAAAAATTATGGAAATTCTAAGGTGGTATTCACTACAAATAGACTTCATTCGAGTTACCAATAGATACTTGTTTCGTCCTACAACGAAATTTCTCCGATGTCCTGTCACTAATAAATTATCTTTCCAGTTATGTACCATAGTTGGACATTAGAGAAACACCCTACAGGTTTATGATGAAAGTTAATTTGTAATTCTGTCTAATCTTCTATTTTTAAATGGTCGTATACCCATATTTCACATCATATAACCATTTAATGTAATTACGAATTAAATAAATCATCCCATTTTATAGGATAATTCAGTTATTCATGTTCCATAAAGTTAAATTTGCAAGGAATATGTTAATAATGTTTGCATTGATTCGTTAATTTTAGGTATCATATATTTATAGTGTTAAACTGACTTTACTATCAGTTGTTTTCCTTAAAATCTGAACTAATTTATAAGTAAATGATTCGATACTAATTCAGTTATTATCATCAATGGAACTTTTGTCTTACTAAGTGTAACAAAAATGTTAATAATTATCTTGATTTAATCAAGGTTAAACTATTAATGAATTATCAGTAGGAAAGTTTGTTGAGACAAGTATTTTCATAGTTTAATTCACGAATCGATCTAAGCTAGATCATTATAGATGTCCAGCGTTCGCTCACTAGACCAAAGGTCCTGGGTTTGAGTCTCGTGTACGGGATCGTAGATGCGCACTGTTGAGAATTCCCATATTAGAACAAAACGGACCTCCAGTGTTTTCAGGTTTTCAGTGATGGTCTGGCTTAGATCAACTCATGAATTCAACTATTAAATACGATGATCACATAAATACTCAATCATTTTCACGCTGCTATGTGAAATTATGTGATTTTTCTTCATAAAAATGAAATATATCCCATGTTTCTACTCAACGATTTCATGAAGATTTGATATTTGAATTTCATGCTTAATACCACGGAGTGATTTTAATTTCTGTATTAAAACTGTAAGAGGTTAGTAATTCGGTATTTTTTTTGTAATGAGTCATAAGTTGTATTGCAATTACAATGTGTTGAAAATAACAGAATACTTACCAAGTAACCAAAATAAACATACATAGAATATCTTAACTGAGTTGTATTTATAATCACAATAAATAAAACTATGTTGTAGCCTTTTATAACTAACTATCTAGTTTCACTGATTCAGTTATATTGACTTAATGATAATCCACATACAAATATACAGACTATTTTATATTGATATGATAAATTTCAATGATTTAATCTTCAAGTACTTTACACAAATAGATTTTTATCAGAAAAGGATTTTGTGAAGATTGTATTAATTTAATAGTTGAATTCATGAGTCGAATAAAGCTAAATCACTGGTAAAAACCTGGAAGCACTGGACAACCGTTACGTCCTAGTATGGGACTACTTAGCAGTGCGCATCCACGAACCCACATGTGGAACTCGAACTCAGGATTTTCGGCCTAGTGAACTAATGCTTAACCTATAGACCACTGAGCTGGCATTCGACGGAGTTATTGTGTAATTTCAACCAATCCATGAAATTGCGCTGAGTAGTCCCATACTAGGATGAAACGGCCATCCAGTGCTTCCAAGTTTTAATCGACTCATGAACTCAACTATTAAACTACAAATAGATTTGTGAAAATATTATACATATGAAAATAAACGATAGAATCCAATGTTTTCTCTACAAAGTAATTTGGCCTTGAATGGTCAATATTTCTTTAAGTAATTCAAATATACGTTTTTTTCATAAGGGGTTTTGTGGAGTCAATTGAAGCTAGACTACCATGGAAAACCTAAAATCACTATAATGGTTTTTAATCCTATAGGGAAAATATCGGTGCTAAATTCAGACTAATCAGCCCTGAAATTTTACTGACATTCAGCAGGTTTGTGATACATTACCAGTCGATTGGGCACGGCTGATGGTCAATAGTGGGTTAAAGTTGTATT